>NC_081345.1:55266648-55285195 GCF_029784015.1 Lycium ferocissimum | reverse complement strand
TGCTAATATAAAAACGAATTTGAATGAATGGATGACTTATGTGTTGGTTCGCCCACTAGGAGTTTGTGTGGGTGCCAGTCATGGCGTGTTGGGTCGTGACAGATACCCTGTTTCTGCATTTCTTGAAAAAGAGAAATGACAGCAGAATGATGCTTCATAATTAGCATAGTCTTAAATAATTTATAGAAAACAAGAATTGAAGGAAGAGGTTTGTTTATAACCATTTGAGGGAAGAGAGTAACAACATCATCTAAACACTTAATGTTCTCAAAATTGATGTTTAATCCAAGTTTACCCTTTACTGAAATACATGTATTACTATGGCATGAATAATAAGCTCTTTTTGAAATACCAAAGAAAGAGAAAAAAGGAATAATACCATTGCGAGAAATTCTCTTCATCTATCTCGCTATGCCCTAATTTTGCAAAGAACTCTTTTTGTGATGAATGTCTTCAAAATATATGGGTGAAAGACTTTACTTCCTTTTTATTTTGGCCATAGAAATCAAATATTTTTTCACTTTATTTGGATTTTATGAAGTTGGGGTTGAACATAGACTTGAGTTTGGTTATAGTTTTGGCACAATACATGAACAGGTTCTTAAATTTGGCCTCAGCTGGCAACTATGTCCTCCAACTTTGAGTGTACAAAAGTAGGCACCTCAACTTGTCTCCACTTTGTCAATTGAACACTCTAACTTACAAAATGATCATCTAGACACCTCCAATTTTATGTGCCACGGCAGCGCCATGTCAGTGCTATGTCAGCATTTGTGTTTACTTGTTCAACTTTGTACAAGTTAAGGTGCCTACTTGTGCACACCCAAAGTTAGAGGGCATGCTTGCCAGCTAAGGCAAAATTTGAGGGCCTGATTATGTATTACGCCTATAGTTTTTGCAAAGAATATTTGGTTTTTTTTTAGTGTATTGAAAATAAAAAAAAAGGAAAACAGAGTTTTAGGTTGTCACGACCCAACCTGTCGTGATGGCACCCACACTAAACCCGCTGGTGAGCGAACCATCCCCTTAACCAAATCCTCGTTCGTTCAACCAATTATAAATCAATAGCAAGAATGTAATTATAAAACTGTCTGGTCATGCCATAATAAAATAAAAGTGTGAAATCCTAACTATTGTTGACACTTAATTTTTGACTTCGCATGATTTATTTTAATTACTCAAAGTCCTTGGATAATAAATAAAGCAAACCAGGCATCTTAAAGAGTTTAAATAATTTTATAAAATTATTCAGGTCAATATTCTAATGCTTCAAATTGATAAAGAGATCTTTATGGCATTATAAATTATTTAGAAATTAATTGGTATTTATGCATTCATGAAATATTTTGTTAGGATTAATCAAAGGCAAAACAGTTTTTGAAGAACCATTCACTTAATCGCTAAATTGTCAAATATTGACCATTTGCCCTTCAGCCTTTAATTCTGTGTGTTTGCGTAATTGTTTGAAATAAATAAAATTATTTTAGTGCATTAGATTAATTAATCCATTAGAGGGTCATTATTGCAAAATTGGTTTTTATTACTAATTGTTTACATTATGGACACAATTGAATTGACCAATTCATGGTTTAAGACACTTAGGGTCGTTTTTGCAAAGTTAGCCTATGAGTGGCCTTAATTGAAACGACCAAATCCATTGGCAAAGTGTAACGACCCGTTTCGTCGTTACTGTGAATTTCGAAGGAAGACGGCAAATATGGCTCCTTAATAGTGTCTCCACCTAGTCGTATCCTGGAAATAAGTTAAGTCAACCAAAATCATTGTACGCATCGCGTGAAGAATAGAAGCATGGGCGACCAGGCCCAACTGGACCGCCATAGCGGTTGTATTCTCGCTACAGCGTCTACTAACTGCCATAGCGGTAAGAGCACCTGGCCACACAGCCCCCATAGCGGCACCTTAGCCGCCCTTGCCACACCGCTGTAGCGGTGAACTTACCGCTGCACTGGGGCGGTATCACATAGTGAATTTCCCTATTTAAAGAATCATTTCGGGAATTGTCTCATTTTTCCATAACCCTAAATCCCAGCCGCCCAGTTTGGTGGGAAAGCCTAAAAATGATATTCTTAGTCTTGATAAGCCTTCCTAACACCCTCCAACTCTCCTCCCACCTAGTAAATTACTCCTAAACATATTCACCTAGAAAATCATCAAGTGGGTGTTTCAAGTAATCTAGGGTTGGAGGAATAATGGGTTAGCAACATTCTCCCTTAAATTCCCTTTAAGCCATCTCCCATGTTATTCACCAAAAATGAGCTAATAACCTAGATCTCTACACTCCTTTTCCTTTAAAAATAAATTCTTGCATAGATCTTGGAAATGGGTTCTTCCCAATATAAGCTTGAAAATGGGTAAATCACTTAGCATTGTTGTAGAGGGAAGCTAGAAGTGGGTTAAGACCCCCAAACCTCCCTATTCATCCAAATCTCTTATGAAGGATTCAAATGGAAAGTGTTAATCTTGGGCAAAACGGTTGTCTCCAAACTATTTCGTGCGGATTGCGATGTGGTGATCGATTGGAAGGATCAATGGATGTTCGTGGCACCCGCTCGGCCATAAGGTAGGCTATGGCTTTTCTTTCGGTATACTCTGGTAAGTTTCATATATTCGTGTATTAGAAGGAACGGAGAATGCATGTATAGGAGTTGGACATTTGGGATGGAACTTTAAGATGGTATTGATGTGCGATTTATGTGTTCGGGCTTGTGGCCTGTAGACTCCTTAAGTTGTTTGGTTTGGTTTCTTGCATATTAATGGATCTATGTGACTTGGGATAGTGGATGGTACATAATTTATTTATGCCTTATGATAGGAATTCCCATAATATGTGGTTAATTGTGTTATACCATTAATGGCGAGCCTAGTTGATAAATGGAAGGGTAAAATGTACCAAGATTGTGACTGAGTTCTAGACTAGGTTGTGAGGATTGATTTTGAGTAGGAGATGAACTTACTTGTTCCAAGTTACCAGGCTGCGTTAGGGGGAGAGGTAATAATGTGTATCGATCGTGTGTCCTGTTGTGTATTGGGACTAGCCACCCCGTTATGTGTGATTTGGTTGTTTTATTGTGCTGGCTTGATGCCATGAGTTATTGATAGATAGTGGATTCTGTTTTATCATCTTGATTGTGATATAGTTGGCATACCCACTGTTGGTATTTGCACTCGGATATATTATTGGTGTACCCACAGTTGGTGCTTGTGATTCGGTTATATTGTTGGCGTACCCACTGTTGGTACTTGTGATTCACATATATTGTTGGCGTACCCACTGTTGGTACTTCTGGTACTGAGCATGATTATTGATGTTGATTCATGCATTGCAGGCACTCTCATGTTTATGATACACTGTTGTGATACTGTTGATACTTGATACTTGATAAAACTCTTTTACTTGAGTGATGAGAGATGGCCGATGTCCGATGTTCATCCCAGAATTATTGATTGAGTGAAACTGATACTTGATGAAACTCTTTACTTAAGTGACGTGAGATGGCCGATGTCCGATGATCAATTTCGAAATCGTTGTTGCATGGCCGATATCCGATGTTAGTACTGGAATCGTTGTTAGTGCATGGACTCCGCGGGTCCTCCAGGGTGGTGCCGGTGAGAACCCCCCGTGGGCAAAGATTCGGGGTCCCGTCTGTCTGTTGGGCAAAGATCCAGGAGGGGTGGCAGTTAGACTTCGCGAGTCACATTGGGTTGTGCTATCGAGATATCGATATTTTCGTCCGGAGTACATGTGTACACCATATGTTTAAATGTGGTGTACACATTTACATGTGTACACCACATTTGCATGGAATTGCATTGCATTCATACACTACTGCATTGCATTGCATTATGACTTGATTCTGAGATGTTGATGTTGTACTTGTGATGTTGGATTTGGATTGAATGTATCCAGATTTTGCATAATTGGGGATTAGATGCTTACTTAAGTGATGATGTGTATCTGGATTCAATTACATTTGAATTATACTTGTTGATTTGTGCTTGTTGAATTATCCCTGAGCACCCTCCATAAGATTAGTTATTTGATTTGTTGTTGTTAGGGAGCACTTGTGATCTAAAGGTATTGATGTTGTGACGTGCAGTAGATAAATGTATGACTTGATTAAATGATTATCATGGTTGTTTGTGAATTCTTTTACCAATAGATGTTACTAACCATTGTCGGCCTATGATACTTACTCAGTACGCGTGGATTGTACTGATATTGCACTTGCTACACCCTTTTTGCGGTGTAGATTGTTTCAGGTGATTGATTTGATTCTGAAGCGGAATGTGCAGTGCCAATCTAGAAGATCTCCTCCCACTTCATTCCGGGACGGAGGTTGAGGTCTTAGAACGTAATAGTAATCAGATATTGTTAGTCGCTCTTGTACTAGTCTAGACTAGGTCATGGGAAATTGTATCGAGTCTGTAATCACGTACTGTTGTAATCTTATAAACACTTGAGTTTATTGAATGTGTTATGGAGTTTTGCTGTATTTCTAATTATCTAATGCTTAAGATGAATTGTTGTTTAATTAATGTGTTATTAAGTGAGAGGGTTGGCCTATCGAGGTGGGAAAGGTAGGTGCCCGCACGGTCCCAAATTGGGTCGTGACACAAAGCAATTGAGGTCATTAGTGCAAATCTAGCTTTAATTGGTTAATTAGGATAAATGAGGTCATAATCGAAATAATTAATTGGATTGAGATTAACTGAGGACATTACTGCAATTAGTTAACACAAGGGTCATAATTGCAACACTCATTTAGATTTAAAACCAATTGAGGCTATACTTTCAAATCAAGGTTGTTTAAATAATTAGACGTGTTTTAAAATTAATTAAAAATACTAATCCTGTCCTAATTTCTATAATGTGATCAATAATCGATACTTTAGCATTTTTGTCTACCCATTTTGCTCCTCGTACGCGTATATACACCTAGTATACGCAAATATACGTGTGTGATATACGTTTATAGGGCCTCCTTCCATTCTTTTAAATTATGGACCAGGTCCAGTCCAAACATGGACCTACCCGGCCCAAAACGAGCAAAACAAGAGGGGTAATACCCCTCTCTGATTCTCATTTCATACCAAACAAACCTTACACCACCCTCTCTCTCCTCTCACCCCTTCCCCTCTAGGAAACCCTAGCCGCCGCCTTACACCCCTCTTCTATTTCATCCTAAAAATGGCAACGGCACAGAGATGGCAGCATTTGCGCAGTCTCGTACCATCTATGTCAAGCTAACAATTAATGCTTCAACGTTTTTTCTCTCAAAACTATCCAAACGCGATATTAGTCTTCATTTCTTTTGCTTTTCTTCTTTATTTTTTGAATCAAAATGGGGATTTCTGTATTTTGTTGTTATATTGTATTCATTAAAGCTTGATTTTCATTGGTTCTCTAAGGTTGGATTCGGATCAACCCAGAATGGGTCAGATCCGACCGTATATGTGTGATGCCTTTAGATCTTGGCTGTTAATTTCATGCCTTGAATGTTTGCACTTAAAAAACCAGTTTGTACCTCATTGAAACTTTTAGGTCTTTTGATATTTTTGGGTTTCTATAAATAGAACTCCAACCCTCTTTATTTCAAAAAAGAGAAAAGAAAAACAAAAAAGAAAAAAGGGAGGAAAAAAATGTTTTGAACACACACAACTTGAATTTTGAGTGAATAACTCGAAATTTTGAAAATTTTCAAGACTTAACTGTTAAAGTAGAGTCTTTTTAGTCCAAATATTTATTTAGTTACTTGTTTTCTTGTCTTGTGGGGCTGAGTCTTGAGATTGGAAGCACAAAGTTTCTAAATTCATTCTTGACAAGGGCTGCACATAAAAAAGGTAACATTTTATCTTGTCTTTGCTCTTTTAGTTCATAATTTTACTTAGTTGTTATATAGTATGCCCTGTTAGTTGGTAATTAGTTTAAATGATTAGCTGCTTAAGCATGATTATTGTCCTGGCAGGTGATTGAGTTTGTGGGAGATTAGCATAACTTATTTTGGACAGTATGCTTGAATGGAGGCTTGTTTTAGTTATTTAGATAATCAATGTAGTGCCACATGATTGCTTGAGTGCTAACTTGGGGTTGTATAACCTGTTAATGAGGATGTCTTAGACCTAACTGTCTCTCTTTTATGTTGCTTGAATCATGTTTTAACTACCTAATGTGAGCAATGCTTAACTGTGAGAATCAATATAAGTGATGTGAGTGACCTCTGACCTCTGGGGATACTATCTAGTTGTGTTGGAACCCTTTAATCATTAATGCTTAGACTACAAGACCTTATTAGCTTAAGAGAGGTGAAACTGAGTTAACTCATTTGAATTAATTTGGAAGATTTGTTGGTTTGTTGGTTCAAGTACACTGATTTGGGAATTCTAAACCTATTGTTAATCTAAAGATGCTTGTTCTTTTATCATGTTGATTGAATAGGTCATGGCTAGACCAAGTAGAGAGTTATAGTTGATCCTGTTACGGTTCGCTTTTACGCTGGTTAAGGCATAAAAGTTATTACGAGGTTGTTGGTGCTCTAATTGAATTTTAGTATTTTGGAGTCGCCACCTAATTTATTTAAGGAAAACTAGGAAAACCGAGTTTAAAGAGTTTTTCAAATAAGAGAAAAAGTCTTTTGGACCAAAGTTCAAGGTAAGGGTTCTGGTGATCCCCTAGGGAAGGTTTTACGCACCCTAGTATTAAAGATCCGTAGAATACGGTTGACCTACGAGCTTCAATATATGATTTACTGTATTTATTTGCTTAAAAATGGTTTAAGTTCCCGCAAAGTGTCATTTCATTCATATCATAATTTCAAGAAAAAATTTGGTAAAAAGTCCCCTTATAAAAGGGGGTTTTGGTTTGAAATCCGCAGAGTGTTTAACTCACTTTATTGCCGGACTAGGACACACCCGGGATTTCTCCCGAATAGAGTCACTACTGTTCTAGTCCTAATAAAATGAGTTTAGTTCTTACGGGTTTTATCATACATATATATGTAAAATATGGAGTATATCTCCGATTTTTTGTACATATATATAAAGGAAATACAAGTGTTTCTTTTAAGTCCAATTTTATCATTGAAGCCCATACAAGTCGACTTATATTCCAGTCCAAATCCGTCTCAACCTCGAAGCCGGTCCAAATAGGTCCCTCTTATTTCAGTCCAATTGGTTCTGGGCTTCCAGGCCCAAATCAGTCATAATTTACAGATTTTCCAGGTCCAAATTTATCTTTCCATCTCATGAAATATCCAAGTTTTTCATTGAAGTCTAATATTTTTTTTTTTTTTTTTTTGGGATTGCCCTTCATTTGGGGTGGTCTTTAATTTTTGCCCTTCAAACTGGTGGTCTTTAAGTATTGTCCCTCGCCTAACACCCTGAGGTTGTGGGTTCGAATCCCAGCTCAGTAAAAAAAATAAAAAAAATTCGCAAGGCAAAATTTTGCAAATCTGCCATGCAAATTCTGCCTATTGGGGCCTTAAGGCAGAATTTGCATGGCCATAAGCAGAATTTCTGCCCATGCAAATTCTACGTTAAGGCAAAAATTCTGTAAGGCGAAGCGATTTACAAATGGCCCCGCCTGCGGCAGTGCAGTAAATTGGCCAAGGGCAAAATTTAAAGATCACCTCTAGCGAAGGGCAATCCTGCAAATTGCCCGTCTAATTTCAGTCCAATCTAATGCTAAGGCCCAAATGGCAAAACGATTATATATTTTTGGCTTAGAAAAACAGTCCATCGGTGAGTTTAAGGCCCAAAATTAAGTTTGCTCTTGTTTTTTCGTTTCCAAATTTTTACAAGGGACGGAAGGCCCAAAAATACAAGTTAGTCTCGTATTAGTCATGCCCTCAAACCAGTTTTAAAACTTTGAAAGGAAAAGCTTAATAAAAGTCTTAACTACCAATTTCATGCATGTGTAAGAGATTAGGCAATTTTTTTTAAAAAAAAATCAGGTTAAAACATGTCCAAACAGTTTTATTTTTTTTAGAAAATGAGTCAAGTGTCGATTATCCTTCCAGATTGAGGTTTACCCGAGTTTGAAAATATTTTTTGAGCATCTTGCTAAAATACTAAGTGTTTTCCTAAATTCTACACATACATAAGGGTTTCAATATTTTTTCTAGTGTTCACAATTACATACACATATGACATATAAATGTAAAATAAGGGAGAAAGGAAGAGAATTGAGCTGGTGGGCCTACCTAAGCCCACCAGTATCCATTTTTACCCATGGATGGGCCTTTAATAATGTTAGCTTCCCTTTCTTCTTATTTTCGGACTCGATCAAGAAATATAGTTGGGCCTCAGGCCCAACAGGTTTATTCAAAGTAAGAAATGACCCGAGCAGAAATCCTATGCAACACAAAGGGGGAAAAAGAAGGTAATGGTTAGAGAGTACCTAAACTATCTTATGAGACTAAGAGCAAATTTAAAGAGTAAGTAAAACATTAAAGTAGACGTGGATACATAAACACACATACACAATCCATATATATCTTTAACAAATTTCAGACAAACAAACGAGTACAGTTTCCTCAAAGCCCAAAGAGAACAGATGATTGGGCCCAAATGACTTAGACTGAGAACCAGGTCACCACAATCCACACACAGGCCCATAGGATAAATACTTAACGCGGCAGATTTGGCCCAATTCTTCTTAGTTTAATAAAGCAGGTTTCAGAATTTGGTTATGACGTATACAAAATATACTTCTTTGTATACACCATGATATATATAAGTCATGTATATTTTGTATACATTCACTACACAGCATGTGCATCAGCAACAAAACAAGGAAAAAGAGTGGAATTTTCATGGCAGGTAACCCAGCAAAGGCAACACTTAACAACTTCAAATGCACAGTTTAGACTGAAAAGGAAAAGCCATAGATTTCTACACTTTTGAAATGAAACTTAACTTTAAAGGATGGTTTCAACAGAAACGACTTATTTGAGATATTAATCCCTGTTATTTAACTTGGAGGGTCTCATAATATATGATTTCACATAGGGGAACCCCAACAACCAAAATGAAAAAGGACTTGACTGAATTTGGCTAGAAACTCTAAGTCTTGTTCCCTTCCTTCTTAGTCCTAGGTAAGTCACACCTATAATCCTTCATACTTTAAGTGGCATTCCTCTTGTTAATGACCTTTAAATCCTACTTTGTTTTTTACTCAGGTGCAAACAGACTTGACTACGCACAAACTAGGTGTAAGTCATTTCAACAAGAAGTTTTCCAAGCAGAGACTCAAAGCCTTTAAGTGTGAGGAGCATATACACTTTTAACATATCACAAAACAAAGGCAGATAAGAGACTTCAAAGACCAGTATTTTAAAAGGAGCAAAACAGGCTATCATTTTTTACTTTTGGATAAACCAGTTTCCAAGGAACTAACACACTATAGGTTTATATAATGTAACCAAGATTTTTACTAATATCCAAAGTGGAAGACATAGTCAAACAACACACAAGAGTCATAGTTGATGAATTGCAAGCTTAATCAAGTGAAAAAGTGTAGGACATCCCCTTTTTTAAAAAAAACAAAGCTGCAACCTCAACCAATGACCTGGTTTAATTAAATGCACAGACCACACTTAGTCAACTAACAACCATGGTTTAGCAAACTAATATGAGGCAAACATAGGCCAAACAGTCCTACCTAGTCAATTAAGTGCAAAAACATGGTTGGCAAAGATCATGAACCAACTAACCTTAAACAATTTAAAGAAATAGATATGATCAACAATATAGATCCAGGGACCTCAGAACACAGGTGAGCACTTCATAACTATCCAACTACAAACTAGCTAACCTTGAACAATCAAGTAAGCACCTTAGACATGATTGACAGAAACCAGCTAAAAACAAGTATTTAGGCATGATTAGCAAACTACACATCAACTAGTCCTAAACAAGTAAGTGTTTAGACAGGAACAAATAGAGGCTATACACTACTAATCTTGTTTGAGCACATAGGCTGGATTAATACAAGCCATGAATGCCTAACCTAGTTAGACATATAGACAGAACTAATAAACTTTTTAACTTAGATTAATAGCCTAAAACAACATGATTAACAGCTACAACACTAAAACAAATCTAAACTAAGCTAATCTAAGCCTAATAAACTATACCAAAACAAAAACATAATGAATTACGTAAGGTAGCTTAAAGTACTAAAAAAATGACTAAAAGTAAAAAGGATTACCTTTTTTGAGTGCAACCTTGGTCGAGTTTGAACCTTGGAGATCCTTTGCTCCTCAAAACCTCAGCTCAGCAACAAAACAAGAAACAAAAAATACTTAAAATTTACTTAACTCAAAAATTAAAGTTTCAAAGCAATTCTTTGCCAAAACTTAAGAGAAATCGAGTTTTTAGTGAATATGTGTAATATTCCGTCTATCTCCTTCCAAAATGAAAGATTTATGGTCCTTTATATAGAAATCCCAAAACCCCAAATCCTAGGTTCAGCTGATGTAGGATAAATCCCAAATTTAGGAATTTCCTCCTCACATTATAGCATTGTAGGGCTAGGATTAAGTCAAATCGGGGATCAAGGGTCAGATTTTGACCAACACAAATTGATCTCAAAAGTTCTTCAAGAACCAATAATAACGCAACGTTGAAAATCGAAAAAAAAAAAAAGAACATTTACAGAAAAGCAGTGTTGATAGTTTGATTTCTCATCAAAACAAGAAAGAAATAAAAATGAGCCATAGTAACACCTTGTTTGGTTGATTTGCGGTGGAAATGGTTGAGAGCATTAATTTCCTTACCTTCAAGGCCATACAGGCCTGGAAAAAGAAAAAGCTTTCTGAAATTTTGCCAAAAATGGCGTAGATGACGAGAGGATAGAGAGAGGGGTGGCCCACGGTGGCTAGCATTTGAAGGAAAGGGAGAGGGTAAGAGTTTTAAGGGGTGTTTGGTATTGAAAAATGAAAAGGGAAAGGGGGGGGGGGGGGGGTATTCCCTTTAGAAAGCTAGGGTGGGCGGTCGGACTTTGTGCTTCGACTCGGTCCAAATTTTTAAAGGTCTGGGGCAGTCCAACACATATATACACGCAATATACACGTGTATATGTATACACATGTGTATTTCTGTGTATGTATGTATATAGGGGGAGGGGTAAATATGCAACACTTTGATAAATAACCCCATTTTGCCCATTAGTTGAACATTTCAATTATGACCAGATTAAACAACTGACCAATTTAAAAACTGAATTGCAAAAATGACCTTAGTTAAATTTAAACCACGGATTTGCCTATTTCAATTATGGCCATCCTTAGCCTAATCACACAATTAGACTATTTTTGCAAATGATGACCTTAATTAGTTTAAGCCATGAAATTGGTCATTCTAATTAAGGCCAGAATTAAAATAATTAAAACGATTAAAGGATAATATTGCAATAGTGACCTTAATCAACTTTAGGCCATGCAAATTAGCTATTTCAATTAAAGCCAAAATTATCCAACCTTTGAATAATTTATGGAATTAACCATAATTAAACACTTTAATTAATTATGATTAACTCTAATAATTTGCACAAATGCACATTGGGTATGCAAAATTAATACTTGAGGGGTAAAAAGGATTAATTTATTTAATTGATCAGATTCCTTGAACTAAACAGGGTAAAATATTTGCCAATTGATTTTTGATAATTCAAACAATTAAATAAATAATTATTTTAAGCTATTTCCTTGATCAGTTTTAGCAAATGTATCATAATTGTTGCAAATTAATTTCCAAATGATTTAGAACACTATAGAAATTATCTTACCAAATAACAATGGTAAAACATTACCTAAGTAATTTTATAAAATCATTTTGACTTCTAAAAAAATATATATTTTACTCTGTTTATTATTCAAGGACTTTGGGTAATTAAAATAAATTATGGGAGGTCAAAAATTAGGTGTCAACATATCCAAATAGGGCTTAATGGGTCTAAACATGCTTATGTCAGTCTTAAGATGTGATCAAGGTGCTAGAATGTAATTAAATAGGGCCTGATTGCTTTAATTGGGTGTAGACCTATCTAAATGTGCCTAAGTCTGACGGATCCCCTTTGAAATGAATTAAAAGATTGGTCCTGATGTAATGCGAAGTTAGTGCATAGCATAAGGTCCCTATGAAATCAAATAGAGTTAAAACAGAAGATAAGGAGGTTCTCAAGCTAAACTAATTAGGTTTAATCTCAAATAATGCCTTTGTTAAATGTGCCTATGTGTAAGAAGTATTTCAAATGTTGAAAAAAATGAAAACCTATATGCTATATCCATGCTTGAATTACTTGAGTCCTGATCCGAATTCCGATAGTCTATTGATATGGATGCAAAGGTCATTATTTAGTTATTTCTGCTTGCTTGCACCTCTGAGAATACTGTTTGTATGTTTAGTTATCATTGCATGACTATTTAGTTGATATATACCTTTGTGGCTTAGTGGAATAAGATTTATGATATGGTTTGGCCTGTTGAATGCTCAAAATAGTCTATGATGGCCTTGTGGAACTAAAGTGATCTAAGGAACAATGTGATGCCACTTTGACTCATTCTGTGTCTCTATGGGAACTCAATTATGTCTTAGTGATGAAAATGATCCTTACCTGTGCTAAAATGATCCTGCCTGTTTGTAAACCCTTGCATTTGCACTTGTTTGAACACTTAGTTACAAACAACTTAAAAACAGAGTTCTTATGATCACTAGGGACTAAGAGTAATCCAAAGCCACATGACCTGGATGAGTCTTTTTTAAAATGGTGCTCTGGAGAGAGGGTTAAGGGAGAACCAAGCAACTACTTGATTCATAACACCTTCCCTCCACATAAGGGCACCATGGCACTGCCATGGTCTATGGGGCATGCTTGCTGCATAAGACCCACATGGTGATCGTATGATCTCAAAAGCATAGAACTGGAATCAGAGATGTATTAATGAATGATTTGTTGAGATTAAGTAAGAAGTTTAAGTGCACAATGTGTTTAAGTCAAGCATAAAAGAGGGATTTAAAAGAAGTTTGAAAATTTGAATATTGAGTGCTGAACCATTAAGGATCTTTGGAGTCATATGATTCTTTTGTCGCTAGCATTCTATTAGAGGAGCATGTTTATCTTCCTTTACATCCTCTCCATCTTTCCTGGGCTTGTATTTATAATATGAGTCTTGCAGATACTTGTCATATATTGCTATCACTAGACAAACCTAACTGAATTTTAAAGGGATGATCCTGCATTGTTTTCATGTACTCAGTCTTACCTGCACTTGATTTTACTTGTGTTGTTGTTGGTTTTGTCTACAATAGCTTTGCTCTACATGGTACCCCACCCTACATACAGTCATTTGGACTAGAAAAATCTTGATTTTGTCTACTTAGTTATGCCCATGCCATGTTTGCTTAAATCACAAATGTCTCTCTAGATACCATTATATTTTGCATATGGTCATTCAGACTCAAGGAAAACCATGGTTCAAATTTCGTGTATATGCTGCTCGTAGGCATAAGTCCTATATATTTCCTCTACACTGTGTTATTGTGTGAGTCATCCTATATCATTTTTATGTGCCAAGACCTGTAATTTGTTTTGTTTAAGTCATATATGTGTGCCCGAGCCGCAATCGTTTCTCCACAAATTACAATGTCTTGCTATTTATGATGTATATACACAGTGGGGGGCTTTGGTTCTCAGAATCGTAATACTCCGTTTGCATTTGCCACGGATACTGGCCCGTATGCCCTATTTCCGACTAGCCTCGTTATCGCTTCTTTAGAACTTGCCATTGTATGATCTCGTTCCGTTGCTAGGAAATACTTGTTCGTCCACATATGGCATTACTTAGAATTTATGAGATTATCCCATTTGTCTAAATAGAACCCGCAATCATGTAAAAGTGTTAACCCGAGCATTAATGTTAATATATGGCTATATAACCTTATTTGGTTGTACTTGTTTAATTAGTCCACATTCGACATAATCCCTATAGAAAATTAGGAATTATTTATGGTATATGGAAAGGGCTTGGTCCATCGATTGAAAAGCGAGCTCCCGGACTCGCTAAAAGCCAACATACATAGGATGCACATTAGGCTGCCAGAAAAGGGAAGATATACATTAGGTATATACTTGATATACACTATATATACGCTTTGATTAGATTTCTGTTTGAAAGGAAGATAGGCCTAGCCCAATAAGAATAGCAGACCTCTTAAAAAAATCCAGAAATAATAAGGCTTTGAATATGGTTTACTTTATTGCTAGGGCCCAATATGGTATATTTGTGTGTAGACTGTTTCTGTTTCGAGGTTTGTATCCACATATATGTATGTATGTATGTATTGCATATGTATAATTATGCATGTGATAGGTTAAGTAAATAAAAACTAATCGGGTCCCTTTTTTTTTCTCCTCCTCTACTGCGTGGCCCAACAGGCAAAATTCTTTCAAAAATGCATATCGAGTCCGAAGAGAAATGGAAGCTAACAAAAATGCAAAGAAGGCCCAGCCTTGGGTGAAAATGGCCAACTAGGGGCTTGGTACGCCCCCTAGGCTTCCCTTCTTCTTGTTTATTTATTTATGATTTCTTAGTACGATTTGGTTGTAGTTGTTGTATTTGTATGAACTTGTAAGAAACTTATAAATTATATTGGAATCTTTATTGTTTGAACTAGCCATCTTAGGACAACGATGCTTACGCCATTTAGTAAATTTTAGGTCCCACAACACGAGTTCTCTTTTCAAAACCCGCTCAGTATGAATAAAATTTTGAAGACAAAAAATGGGAGAAAACTGTTCATTAGTGCCAATTTTGAAAACGGATGAGCACAAACAGATCAAAATCTTTCAAAACTGTGACATGGCCAAGAAATAAACCCAACCAGTTTTTAAGGCTAATGTGCTAGGTGTTGGATTTTAAAACAAAACATTTTGGGTGCATTTTAAAACAAAACATTTTGGGCCAAGCCCCAAATAATAAAGAAAAACTTATGAATTTTGGGTCAAATTTATGGGCCGTGTATTAACAGTAAAAGGGGAAATGCTTTGGGCCAAGCCCAACTGAGTTTTAAACTATAAATAACTGGGCTGAGCCTAGAAAGAATGGGATCCATTTTAGTTGTATAATTTTGTCTTGAAAAATTTATACAAGTCCGCTTGGCCCATTAAAATCTGATAATCAAGCCATTTCATAATCACAGGTATTTGTAAATAACTGCGCCTTTGTAAACGAAGTCTTATAAGGTGTTCTAAAATGTATTAAATGGATTGTAACGACCCGTTTGATTGTTATAGTCCTTTTGGCACTTTCGCCACTTCCGAGCATTTATTGACTCATTTTGACATGAGGTTGACTTTTGGGCAAACGAACCTTTTTCTAGGTTCCGTGGGCTAATTCCCGAGAGGTCCGATGATTGTTTAGAATTTCAGATGATGATTTGTCGGGCCTCCCAACGCATTTTGGTGCATTTCTAGACTTTGGATAGGAAATGAAAAGTAGGCACCAAGGGTTGACTCGGTCAATGAGACCTCCGTTGAAAATTTTGAGACCACGAGTGCGTTCGTAGCGTATTTTGTACGGGTTTAGGTGGTCGACAGAGTGATGGCTCGGAATAACCCGAAAATTCGATGGAAGACTTAGAGAATATGGGGATTTCTGGTGTCTGGTGCCCGCAATGGCGGCACCAGAGCCGCCCCGGCGGTACCACCGTGGTGGTGTAGTGACTGCTGGGGTGGTCATGAGTAAACTGGGCCTCACCGCTATAGCAGTGTACCCGACGCCACAGCGGCGCCGCTGTTGCGACACTCCCTTCGCCGTGGCGGTCACAGGCAAGGGAATTTCATTAAATATGTCTTAAAATAAGACCTAGACCCTCATTATGTCAGAACTCGATATTGAAGCTTGGGAAGGCTATTCTTGGGGATAAATTGAGGAATCTTTATCTAATTACAAACTTCTCTTTAATCATTATCATCTTAGAATTATCCCTTCCCTTTTCAATCCCTTAGAAGTAGAATTTGAAGAAGGGTTTTGGGAGACTTCTCCCTAGGGTTATAATTGATAAAATTGATGATGTTAATACTAAAATGTGATGAATCTAACCTTAGTAACCCCATATCTTCCACTTTTAATGTTGAATTTCAGATTTGGGGAATTAGGGTTCATACCCAATTTGGGGGGTTTTACTAGAAATCAGATTTGGAGATAATTCTTAAGCTAAATCAACAATTAATGATTGGGTTATGATTACCTAGGATTCAATTTGGTGTTTTACCAAAGGAATTTTTGTTTCGCCTCGGGCCCGTTTCCCTAATTTCTAGGGTTAAATTGGACCTAATTGATATCATAGCAATATTAGTTTCATTATTCATGATTTCTAATGTAGAATTTGATTATGCTGAGACTACTTTGGTTCTGAGCTTCAGAGGAAGGTCAAGGCGATAGAGTGACTTGTTGGTGCTGTGGGCAAATTCGGCAGTTATGTGTGGTTTTCCTTTCAAGTAGACTTATAGAGAATCATATATTTAGATTTTGATGTCGTAGAGACAAGTTACGTGAACCTTCAGTGTTGGGATGGATATTGCCTAGGTGTCTTTGATGTGGCCGCAATTAGCCAATCTTGCTATATGTGTCTGATTGTTTAATTATATTGGCTTCGATGCTACGTGTAGTTGGTAAATAGTGAATTTCGCTTTGTTGTTCGATTGGGAGTAGGATTGATATACCCGCTGTTGGTATTTGTACTATGATATCTTTATCGGCGCACTCCACTCGGCCGGGTACGAGTTATTGATAAATGTTGGCATACCCAATCGCTGGTATTGTGACGTGATATATCATTGGCACTCGCCAGGTACTTCTGTGATATCGAGCATACTTGTCGATGATTGACATATGCACGCGACGAGATTCTCTCATATTATCATGTACGGCCGATATCCGGCGATGATTCGCATCGCTGATTGAGTTTAAATCGGACATTTGATAAAACTCTTTTCCTTGAGTGATTGTGAAAAAGGATGATGTTCAAGATCCATTCAAAATCGCTGTTATATTAAACTCGACGCTTGATAAACTCTTTACTTGAGTGTTGTTCGTGTCCCCAGAGTATGGCGTGAGATTCCGCGAGCAATTAGGGCAGTGTCCCGTTCGTTCGTTTGGAAAAGATCCGGACGGTGGCGCTTAGACTTCGTGGAGTCACACTGGTCAGGCCGCCGAGACGTCGATATTTCCGTCCGGAGGCTACGTGTACATCTCATTTGCATAGCATGGTACGGCATCACATTCATACCATTGGTCATGACAGAATGACAGACTTGAGTGAGATGTCGTGATGACTATATCAGGATGGATTGTTTTGTCAATTCTATTATGTTGATGCTCCGGATTAGATATACCGTACTCTATCATATCGGGGGTTAGATACTTACATATGCAGGTTAATGGATACTCGCTTTACGATTATATTATTTCATGTTAGATCTGCATTTATTTATCCGCATTATTTTCCGAATTGTGTTAACTATGCTTAGTCGGCCTATGATGCCTACCAAGATCGTTGTTTGTACCGACCTACACTTGCCGCATTCTTTATGAATGCGTAGTATCAAAGCCGTATCTACTTCTCTCGACTATGGCCACGAATGAACTTCCGCCTTACTCTTTTTCTGGAGTTTTCCAGGCATGGCGTCCGCCGACCTCGAAGATTCCTTTCTATTGTTTATGTCTTACTTTTCTTTCAAGACATGATTTGAGAAATTTTATGTATATTATTCGACTCCAGTTATTCGTGCTTAGATGCTTTGTATGACTGCATTCATACATCGGGCCGGATTCATTTACTTCCGCACTTATCTATATTATACTATCGCGAGACTTATGTCATTTACTTCTTCCGCTATTTATTATATTTATTGATTGTGAACACGAGTTAAGGGTTCGCCTACTGAGGTGGGAATGGTAGGTGCCCGCATCACCTAAGCTAAAATGGGTCGTGACACAGATTGATCCGAGCCACGTATGAGTTAAGCATGAACAAAACATACTTACATTTCTCACTCATGTATAAACAATTCTTCATATCTTTTATAACAAATACTATCCTTATATATAAAAGAAAATTATTTATATCAGGATAATATAAATTTGAACCTAAATACCCTATATATATATAAAGGGAATACATTCAATTCATAAATGATATGCAAAATGGAAGACTTTATAAATGCGGGAAAATAATGCTAAATAAACAGTTCATGCAAATACTCATACATTGGAATTCGAAGGTCAACCGTATAGTACATATCCTTAATACTAGGGTGCCTAACACCTTCCCCAGAGGATCACCAGAACCCTGACCTAGAACTTTGGTTACAAAGGCTTTTTTTTTACGGTGTTTGAATAAATCTTTGAACCTGGTTTTCCTAATTTCCTAAAAATTAGGTGGCGACTCTTTTAAAACAAGTCCGAAAGAGCACCAACCCAAATTCGGAGTTTTTTGAAGGGTTTGCCCCACCCGGAAAGCCAAC
>NC_081345.1:55248472-55266548 GCF_029784015.1 Lycium ferocissimum | reverse complement strand
AACAATAATGTGTCCAATTCGCGACCTCTTTGTGGAGGTAGGAAACGTTTGTTTAAGGGGAAATGTCCAAAAACGTCACCCCATTTTTGCTAATTAAACAAATTTATTTTAAAATAAATAAAAAGAATGTAATATTTTTTAAATATCAAATGAATCAACATAAAGTACTTTCTAATCTAAGAAAGAATACTTTTGTCATGCTAAATTTGGGTCCATTTTGGATGTTTTGGTTCTCGCCGGTTGACCGACGTACTCCAAAAAACCAAGTCATAGAAACGTTAGTCATTCCCTCCCCCCCTAAAGTTTAATTAGTTAGAGCAAATGGTCAATATTTAGGCACAATTATCCTTCAAACATGCACATAAAGTAGATTGGCATTGGGGGTCGTGGACCCATTTGGACTTTTGGGTAAATCATCTCCGAACATCCCAAAGTTTTAAAACCTCCTAGGTCAGAAATGTATGACCCTAATAAAAAGGGGTTTTTGCCACCTAATTTGACTAAGAGTGGGTTACTAGACGAGGTTTCAGCGGACAACTCGAGTGAGAAGGCTACGCGGTGCAATCCAGGACATAAAGCACTATGCCAACTCTCCTAAAATTTGAGACTTTGAAAATTTGCGGGTGCGCAAAACACACCTAATACGTGTGATAATGTGAATTTCCGAGGAAATGGAGAAAAGTGAAACAGAATGACAATTTATCAAGCAAGTAACACATAAACAATTTATATCAAACAAAACAATATATCACGCAAGCAATTTATAGCATGTGAAACAATTTAAAGCAAGTAAAGTAATTAAGTTAGCACATAAAGCCTAATTAAACTAAGTCCGTTATGGTTAGAACCTAAATGTTCCACATGATGCCAAGCCGTTATACCCATTTAACAGTGAGTCAAAATAGTTTACAACATTCACAGTAATTCCTGGTTAATTAAAAGGAAGTCGCCACCTAATTATTAATGGTGAATTAGGACACCTAAAGTTTACTAAAGTGATTGTCTAAAGTTAACTCCGTTATGGTCTACTAACTTAAGATTCTAGATAAGGGTTCAATTAATCTAAAGGGAAGGTATTAAGCACCCTTTAAGATCCATTAACAATGGTTAACCGGCCGAACTTATGTGACTAATTAGGCTTGGGAAATCATTGAAAAACTTTGTATGCCAAAATGAAAATCACGTTTTGAAAGAGTAAGTCAAACATCAGATTAAATATATGACTCTCAAAGTATACTTGAAACAGTGGGTAAAAGTTTAAAGAAACGTTCTTTTTCAGAGAAAACCAGACTTTGAACGTTCTAATCAAAGAAAGATAAAAATTGTTTTTAAAAAAAAAAAAATGCGTTGACTCAAGTTTGGGGAAAAGAATCAACACATCTAAGAAAATAAGCTCGTATGATTTTTAAGAACAAAAAATTAATTAATTAAAAGTTAATCAGAACATAGACATTTATATAAGCTACTACTAATCCTAAGTGAGATGAACTGAAAATAATAAAAATCTTAAAACAAGCAAGGTTAAACAGTGACTAGATGATAATGAAAATAACTAAAGTAGATATCGAAGACTCTTGCTATTCTTTCACTGCTTATACAGTGCAAGAGATTGGAGAAAAATCCTAAACAGGGGGATGCAGCAGTAGTGATCGACTCCATCGTCGGACATAGTAGAGTCTTGCATTAAGACTCCATCCTTGCTCCAAAGGTTCATGCAAAAGAAGATTGAAAAAAGAAAAAAAAAGACGAAGTTAGAGAGAAATCTTACTCTCGACAGGAAATAAACAAACAAGGAGTGCAGATTCTGAGTGATAAACTTTAACATGATTCTCACATTAAGAATATATGAAGATTTCGACATATCTTTTGCATACTCAAACAGATTCATGACATCGGATAAGACGGATATGACCAATGACGATAGACATGAAAATAGAACTATTTTTTTAAAGGAATAGGTTCGTCTATAAAAGTGATACGGCAAGAAGATTAGTACACTGAAATAACAATTTTTTAAATAATACAAGCATCAAGTTTTAACAAAGTCGTCATTTTGGTTTCAAGAAATTTAAAGCCACAATTTCTACTATTTTGAGGAGAGGTTAGAATGTGCCATAGCTTCTGCTATTGTTGGCACAAATATACATTTTCCTTTAATCATCTTTGACATGAATGAGCATTTTTAAATGAAATCTTTAATAATATTTACAGTATGACTTCAAACAATACAAAATCCTAGTAACATAATTTCTAAAGCAAGTAAAACAACTTTTTTTTTAAACTAACAAACTTGAACATGCTCATTGATAAAGAAATTGCCATCATACCTATGTTACTCAGACTCTTCAAAAATGGACATGGGTGCGGCATCATTTTTGGAGAGTCCGAGCAACATAGCATCATACACATGACACTTAGTTAGAAATGTTCTCTATAGTCACATGACCTAAACACGATTCACCGTGAATAAACATATTCCAAAACTAGATTCTTAATACTCAAAGAAATTTTACTACATGTCACATAGCCAGAAACTATGTTGAATGAAAGGGGATAAGATTTCATACTAGAAACATGATACAAGGCAAATGAAATAAAACAAAATCAGTAGCTATTTCATAGTATCTAATGACAGGATACAAAGAAAATTACTACAAAATACAAATGCTACTTAAAACAGATAAAAAGCAAAAGGAGAGTAGCAATGACCTTTTTTAGGTGCAGTGAACTGGACGTCGGGGCCTCAAATCTACTCTCTCTCGTTATGAATAAATTTGAAACTCGACACAAATGAGTTCCAAAATCTCTGTCACAGCTAAAGTCCACTGAGACAGAGAGAGTAACTCTAGAAATTAAAGGTTCTTAAAGTTTTAAAATGTGCAGGGAATGTATTTGATATGGTAGTGTTCCAAGATGTTAAAAAAAAACCTCCCTCTCGGCTGAGGACTTAAGGCAACATTTATAGGAGACGAAAACCAGGGTTTGTCTCTCGTTTTTGGGCGGGATTTGAAAGTGAGATAGCCATTTGAATGTGGGGTGTCATGGGTTGAGATTCAATCCCTTCTCTTTGATTTTCTCTGCAAAGAAATCAGATTTTAAAGAGGATATTATGGGGTCTTTGATTGACCCCATCGCTGATGATGAAAGAGAGGATATTATTGTACCAAAATGGTGTAACAAACTCTGTCCATGGCTGAGTGAAAGTTGGAATTTTATGTAGAATTGGAAAAAAAGGAAGAAGACAAGAAGCGGCTAGAAATTAGGCTAGAAAACAGATTGGAACACTTATGGATTGGGTCCTTTCTTTGATGGGCTTAGGTGTGCATGTATTGGGGTCGTTATGGACAAATGGGCTGCGTTTTGGGCCATTAGTTGGCTGAAATCTTGGCCTAGATTTGGGCCACCTGTTAAGCTAATTTGTTGGTCTTTTCCCTATTCTAATCCAATTCTTGAGGCTTTCTTATTTAATAGAGATTAATAACTTGGAAAGTATATGTAATAATCACACAACTAGTAATTAATAGTAATATTATATAATTCAATATTATTAATTTACTAACAATAGAAAGCTATAAATATATAGGTAATGTAATAATGGAGTAAGAAATACTATCTAGCTTAACTTTATGATTAATAGGTAATAAATAAGTAGTAATGTGAGGGTAATACTAAAATAGTAATATTAAAGTAACGACACTTATAAATAATAGTAGCAATATTAATAACATAGTAGTGAATAGAAAATATTTAGTTTATCAATAACCCGAGAAATAAATTGGAATAAAGGAGGGACAAAATTGGGTGTCAACTCTCTTTATAAGACTTTGTATTTTTGCTCTGGGAAAGGAATACACAGATGATTGCCAGGCTGAAATGTTTTGAATATCCATTTTCTACTGTCAAGTATTTGCAGGAAGATTTACTAGATCCGACATAAATAGTTATACTACTTTGATAGGTTATACTATAGATTGATAGTCAACACCATCCCTCTTGCATTGATGTGAGTTGTTTGGAGCGAAAGAAATTGGATAGCTTTTGAGGGTGTAGAATCGGACTTTGTAAAATTGAGGAGTATCTTTCTATCTCTTATTTCTTTTTGTTATAGAAGATTGGGTGTCTTTCATAGAAAGCCATATCTTTTTGTAGGTTTTGTACTTTTTGGTATACCTCCTGTCTGCAAGGTTTGCCCATTTTATACTTCAATTTTGTGTTATAATGCTCTACTAACTTTACGTAGAGAGATGGATGCAGTAGAGCCTCCCATGATCATGTCTCAACGTGTACTTCGTCATAGTTGTCGTTAAGGATATTTAGTTTTCAATAGGACATTGAATCCTGTGGACACTATCAATTAGGAGTAGCATATATCTAATTTCTTCCATGTTTTTGTTTCTCGTGGTATAATGGTTTGTCACAAAATTAACCTCGTCTCTAGAATCATTTGAATGTCAATTGTCAGCTGTCATCTTTTGGTAATCTAATTCTCCTTCATTAACATAATAAAGTGCATTTTAAGTTTATGACTTTTCAGCTGACAGTACGATCAATTTCCAGGCTGAAAAGTTTTGAATGTCCATTTTCTACTGTAAGATGATTTACTAGATGTCTGACACAAATAGTTGATTTCTGTATTTTTCTTCTATCAATTTTTCCATCTCTCTCGAGAACCAGATTATCTCAGAAAATCGTAATACATGGAAGATCATCCAGGTCAACAAAGGTTGGGGACATAATGATAGAAGAGGTAAACTTAAAAGCCTCTTCTTGTCATAAAAAGAAATGTGAAACATTGTTATGTATTTCCTTTCAAAAGTTATTCTAGTAGCTAGATTTGTAGTAAGCCTGCACAGTATTTTATCACATAAAGTCAAATTTCTGTATATGTGATTTACAGAACAAGCTAATCAGGATCAAACCAGAAACTAAAGTTCTAAAAGTGAATGCAGCTAATGAAACGTGCTATTTTCTGCTTCATTTTTCAAACACCTATCCCATTTCAGTGTACTTGCTTCAAACACAGGAAGATAAGCTTAAATTGCATCAGGTAACAGTAGTTTGTTGTTACACCCCGCACCTTCAGAGCATGAGCATATCACGGACTTCACCATTGTAATGGAGCATTGGAGACGTCCATGAAGTTGGAAGGTATAAGTCATGGGAATTACGTGACAATTGAATAAAGGATGAATTACGATCTCGTAAGTCGTAACCGAGAAGGACAATCTTGAAACAAAAGAACATGATCATTATCAAGTATGATTAGTGATAAATATCATGTATGGAGAGTTTCGGAAGATTTCGAGATCAAGCAAATTGAAGAAAATAAGTTTGAGGAAAATTTGAGAAATGTTGGCAGGATTTTGGGCAGATTTTTAGTCAACTTTGGAGGGTCATATCTCCTAGTATATGAGGAGTTTTAAGGTGTTTTAAAAGCCTAAAATGAAATTCGTCGAGTCTAGTTTCCAACGCAACAAACCTCTCGTCGACAGGACATCGGAGTAGAGAATTATGGACGTTGCAAATTCGGCTGACAGAGCAGAAACAATGCTGCTACAGTGCAGCTACAGTGCACCGACTTTAGCACCTATGAAAGGGTTAAAAACCCCATTTTTCTCCATCAAAATTTTCTGAAAATTTCCAGAAAAATCAGCAAGCAAAGAGAGCCTATTTGCCTCATAAAAGTGAGGATTTTGAGTAATTTCAGGTGACGGAATATTAATCGAGGTCCAGGCAACGTGTAGTCGCGCTTATAGTATCGTTTTGCGGTGTATTAAGGCTTGGATTCAAGGTGGATATTGGAGATATTGTTGTTCTAACAAAGAAAAGGTATGAATCTCTCCTTATTAATATTAATTTCAGTTTATTTACGGAGATAAAGTTAGTACATAGTCGTATAATAAGTTGGATAGTTGAGAAACTTGGAAAACATCGTGTGAGATGTTTTATGGAGCCTATTGGTGTTGATAATGTTATTGTGATGTTGGTATTGTTGTTGTTGTTGGTTATTGGATTGTGATTTCGGGCTAGGCATATAAACGGGGAGATCTTTGCGAATTTAATGATTCTAAATGGATTTAAATTAAGGGCTTAAGACGAGCGTATGATGATGATACTAACAATAGTATGAATGGTTGTATATGTAGATTACGAGGCTACGAATAATCTTAAGTGAATTGCAAGACAGGAAGTAAGTTGGAAGTCGAGAAATTATCTTCCAGGTATGTTAAGGCTCGTCCCTTTCTTTCAAAGGCATGATTCCTGAATCCAATACGATTTCATAAATGTTTCCATAACATAATTTTTTTTTTTTTTAAAAGTTAGAAGTTTATGACTCCAAGGCATGATTCCTTTCCCGATAATCCATAAATGTTTTCCAAAATGCCGTATTTTCCAAACAAAGAGATTTATGATTACGCAGAGCTCTTATGATAACAGCGATGAACATGTTTTTACGATGATAATGATGATGTCAAAGATGAGAATATTTTCTATGATGATTATGATGATGGTGATCTTATGGTTAAAAGTCTCAAGTTAAGAGATCAATGATTCTATGAGATTATTGTGCTTATTTCATGATTATGTCGATTTTATTCATTGTTGTTGATCTCACCTTATAATAATTGTTCCTTCAAGGTGAGATATAGCGATGATGATAATTCCATAATGAAAATCGGAGGTTACCGACCTTACGTCACTCCGAAGTAGTTATAGCTTTTATTTGGCTCTCATGCTTTATATATATATATATATTTATGCTTTATATATATGTATGTAGGTATTTTACTACAAAGCCGCGTTATAGTCGGCCGGGTAGGGCACCTATTGTGCAACCAACGAGTCGATTGGTATTACACACCGAGTCCCGAAAGGCGGGTACGTTACACACCGAGTCCCGAAAGGGCCGGGTACGTTACACCGAGTCTGAAAAGTAGGGTACGTTATGATGATGATATTATATATATATATGTATGTAAGAAAAAGTTTTTTTTTAAAAGCTGAGCATGCATGGCATCCGCCTTATGAGGCATCCAGATGTACAGGTTATCTCTCATATTTCATGTTACCTTTCATATCTATATTATGTTGTTATTCATGCCTTACATACTCAGTACATTATTCGTACGCGTCCGCTTCTTGTGGACATTCGCGCTCGTACCCGCGGTAGGTAGGGAGACGGATCAGACCCGTAAGTCTTCTATCAGCGGATTCTCAGGAGCACTCCACTTACTTCGGAGCTGCAGTCTATTTGGTATTGTCCTTATAATAAATTAAAACTATGTAGAGGCTCGTAGACGTATGTGTACAGTTAGATGTTTTAAAGTTCCACCGGGTCATATTATGGTATAATATATTGGTGACCTTGTCGGCCTTATTTTGAGCTTTTGATAATGTACTGTTAGCCTTGCCGGCTTTATGATATATGTTATGATGTGGCGACCTTGTCGGTCCGTATATGAACACATGTCTTTGAATGATCAGATATTCCTATTTTGGGCCTTTTCTGCGTGCAGGTGTTCTTTGAGTTATGGTTTATCATGTTCAAGGTAACGGATAAGTCAGGTGGTTCCCGACCTACGGGTCGGAGCCCGTCATACTCCTGGTAGGGGTGTGACAAATTGGTATCAGAGCAGTTCGTCCTAGGGAATGTCTACGAGCCGTGTCCAGTAGAGTCTTGTTTATGGGTGTGAAGCGCGCCACACTTATAAACAAAAGGCTGCAGGGCATTTAGGAACCATTGACCTTTCTTTCTTATCTTAGATCGTGCCATAGAGCTAAATCATAAGATATGATGTCCCTGATTCTAATCTCAAATGTGTTGATCCTGGATAAGCAGTTGATTATTCCGTTACGAGGTAATTGCTGAGAATTGATGTTGTTCATTTGAAAGGTATGTTTCCTGTTTTATTAATATGGATAGACGTTGATATGAGAACTTGAGCAAGATATTATGGGTATTTGTGATTGCTCTGTGGGGCATTGGATGTGTTTTCTGGGCTGTGTGCAGGAATGAGGTAGTAAGAATTATAGAGGAAACTCTGCCGAAATTTTTACAAATTGAACTGTTTACATGTCTATATAGAAAGAGTAAAGAGAAAATATGACCATCAGCCGTTTGTAAGTTATGATTGAAGGGACAACTATGAGATGCTTTTAAAGAGAAGTTTTAGAATGATCTTAATTTAATTTAAAGGAGAAACCCTGGAGGAAAAAAAAATGATTAGTAATTAAAAAAAAAGTGACCTATTGGAAACATAAAGAGATGTTCAAAACGGTATTCGATTTATAGATTAGATTGGTTAGTAAGAGATAATATTAAGTGGTAAACAAGGGAAAGATCCCTAGAAGTATATATATTAAGATCAAGATGGGTTTGTATTCATAGTGGAAGCAAAAGAAAACCAAGTGGCAAACGGGAAAGGACCTTGAGGATATAAGTACGAGAAAGCGCGGTTAAGAATTAATTAAAGGAAGTTATGTGATCGGTGACGATAAGAGGAAGCTTAATAAATTAGTAAGGTTGACCAAAGGTAGACAGTGATGGCATACGACAGTGGACTTGGAATAGAGATGCGATTATAAAGGAAACAGGACAAATATACGAGGAATAGATATACATACGAACAAGCTATGGTATCGTAAAGGGAAATAAGAAATGAATGAAGGAAGAAAGAAAAGGGTGTATTTTACTAAAATTTCATGATGAGAATGAGAATCGGCTGGACATTAGAAGGATTATGATGCATGATTATGATACAAATAATTAGTTAAGAGAAACTATGGGACACTATGAGCCAAATTAAGGAAAGGACGAATCGTGAGAATGAATGAGAGAGAGTATCGACTTTTACTGGTATGGTATAAACTCAACTCGAAATCGGGAACCAAGAGTAAGAGGAATCTCAAGGGTACTGGGGAAAGGATAGCTATGAAGGAAAATTGCGACTGAAGGAGCATGGTATAGTCGGGCATACTATAAGGAGCCTAACGAATTCCGATGTCACCATTGATTCATTAACCTGGGGACTATTAGGTATGAAGGAAGGAAATGGTTTGAGTTGTGTCCAATATGTATGGATGACTTGATACAAGAATCCAGTTAGTAAAAGAGAAATAAGTCAACCCATGCGATGGAAGTAACTTCGGCATTATATGGACTAGAGAAGTTAAAGGATTGCTAGGGTCGGCCAAATGACTACCAAAGACGGTCAATACTCGAATGTTACTGGTATATAAGAACATTCTTAGACGAATTAGAATATTCCCAAGTACAGAAGAAGGAAACGTACTGGCTTGAAGGAGTCGAAATTCGAGATGAACTAATATAGCAAGGATGTGCTAAAAAAAAGTGGAAATAGACTAAATGCATGTATATTATGAGACAGACATGGGACGGAGGCATGACAAGATAATAAAGGTTTAGAAAATCAAGGAATTAAGTTCTGTCCTTTGCAATACTTTGTGTTCCGGGCTATGATTCGAATCGTTCGTACCAGAGAAATTTTTGGTTACAATTAAATATGCAGCAAACGTACCCCCAAAAAGGTAATAGAAGAAGTGAAAAGGCAAACAAGTGACCAAGGATAAGTATCAGAGACAGTTGAGATTAGTAAAGAGAAATTGTAGCACTGTAAAAGGTGAGAGTTTTAAAAGAGGAATACTTTTAGGAATTTCGGTGATCGTTAAAAGAAAGGAAGACGGTATGCCTATGGATAGCATGACAGCAGTATTGCCTGAGACTAGAAAATACTTCCTGCATTGTGAAATCATAAGTAACCATTTATATTAAATTGCGAGAGCATATGTCATAGGACCATATAAATAACCATTCTGATGAAATGGCTGGTAAAATGGTGTGGGGACGACAATAAATATTTGAAGTAGAATGGAAGCTAGTTAAGTCTCAATTAGCCGCTGGTATAGGAGAGCCAAGGACTTAAAGAGGGAAGCACACTCGTATTGAAAGGAAGTTATGATTAAGTAAGATTTTATTTTAGTTGAGTTATGTTGTAATGATGTTAAGAATTGAGGAGAGGAAATTGGAGGAAAGATTCAACCATGGATTTGAAGATATTTTGAATAGTGGATTAGCTTGAGATATGATCGTAGTATGTTGTAAATATAATCTTGTGATAGGGGATAACAACGATGATAAGAAAATGTTGTATACAAGTGTATAAGGAATGGTGCTGAGGATTGTTGTATGGGTCGAATGGAGTCCCATTTGAATATAGATCCCTTAGTTATGGTATTTTGACGCATTGGATGAGTAATCTGAAGTAGAGTAATTAATGAGAATAATAAGCCATTAGCAAGGAAATGCTATGACAAACCATCTGGGCGCTACCATAGGTGGAACGATGATGACAATGCAAGGAATCAAGGGGTCCGACCAAAGAATTAACAAGGAGATAAGATGATATATATGTAAAATTGATTAGTACTAAGAGGGATAATCAAAAGTAGCATTAGAGGAGCAAGCAAGGAAAGGTGCCACGGCCGAATAAGAAAGTTGTCCACTAGTAGAGAAATAAAGGGCTGCGAAACAGGAGGAACTAAGTCAATGGAAGGTGAAGTCATGGAAGTAGACGAAGAAAAGATCGCAAGAAAAGGATTCAAGGATATAAATAAAGGAGATGAACATTTAAAAAATCAAGAGATCCGCTTGATTAATAAACCAAGATGATAGATAAGTGCGTCAGACTATGGGAAAGACTTATTAAGTGAGAGTCGGGTAAAGATTAAAAGTAGAAGGAGAACCCCAGAGGAAATGATTAAAGGATACCGCGTTTGATTAGAACAATCGGGTGACAATGAAACCTCGTGGAACAGGCAACATGATGGCTCTTATTGAAAAAGGGATGAATGAAGGTTACAGACAAAGGAAAGAATGAAAAGATTCGAATTTGCTGCATGACTAGAAATCTTGGTTATTCTTCGCCAAATTTCTAAATTCACCCCTAAGTTATTAGCCGAATTAAGGATCAGAAACTTTAAGAGCAAATTGAAGGAAGGGGATCATTAAAGGAGAGGTTTGAGATGTTTTTGATATAAGTACAAGAATTACCGTTAGTTAACCAAGTGCCAGAAGTCCAATTGAAGGAAAGAGAAATTAAGCGAGACATTTTTGTGTTACACTAGTTGAAAGATAAAGTACCGCAAAGATTAATTCGACTGCCATAGAAAGCAAAGGATGCTAAAATATGACCAGTCTTGAAGTTATATCTAAGGGAGGAAGAATAAGAATAATTAAACTCCAAGAAGACAAAGGCCTGAGATATCTGTAAAACGTAAGAAAAATACGTGGAGATCGAAGAGAACAAGAATTTCTGAATAAAAAGAAGATGGGATCATAATTGGATAAACGTATGTGGTAAGTACTGGATAAAAGAGCATATAAGAATGTAAACGACGGAGGCTGAAGAGACAATGAGAACGATAAAGCATGAAAAGTTAGTAGACAGACAGATAATAAGAAAAGGGACGACCTTGAGTACAGGCATAAATTTCGGCTACAAAAGAAGAAGGATAAACTGCGAAATTCGGATAAGTTCAGTTTTAAATGAGCAAGTAATACTACAAGTAAGTAAAGTAAATACTGACAAATACAGGTAAGAACATTGATATCTACCTCGGAGCGAACTCTACCTCAACATTCGAGGACGAATGTTTTTGAAGGGGGAGAGTGTGTTACACCCCGCACCTTCAAAGCATGAGCATATCACGTACTTCACCATTGTAATGGAGCATTGGAGACGTCCATGAAGTTGGAAGGTATAAGTCATGGGAAGTACGTGACAATTGAATAAAGGATGAATTACGATCTCGTAAGTCGTAACCGAGAAGGACAATCTTGAAACAAAATAACATGATCATTATCAAGTATGATTAGTGATAAATATCATGTATAGAGAGTTTCGTAAGATTTCGATATCAAGAAAATTGAAGAAAATAAGTTTGACGAAAATTTGAGAAATGTTGGCAGGATTTTGGGCAGATTTTTAGTCAACTTTGGAGGGTCATATCTCCTAGTATATGAGGAGTTTTAAGGTTTTTTAAAAGCCTAAAATTAATTTCGTCGAGTCTAGTTTCCAACGCAACAAACCGCTCGTCGATAGGACATCGGAGTAGAGAATTATGGACGTTGCAAATTCAGGACGACGGAAGCGAAACAACGGTTTGCTACGGTCTTTGCTACAGTGCACCGACTTTAGCACCCATAAAAGGGTTAAAAACCCCATTTTTCTCCATCAAAATTTTCTGAAAATTTCCAGAAAAATCAGCAAGCAAAGAGAGCCTATTTACCTCATAAAAGTGAGGATTTTGAGTAATTTCAGGTGACGGAATATTAATCGAGGTCCAGGCAATGTGTAGTCGCGCTTATAGTATCGTTTTGCGGTGTATTAAGGCTTGGATTCAAGGTGGATATTGGAGATATTGTTGTTCTAACAAATAAAAGGTATGAATCTCTCCTTATTAATATTAATTTCAGTTTATTTACGGAGATAAAGTTAGTACATAGTCGTATAATAAGTTGGATAGTTGAGAAACTTGGAAAACATCGTGTGAGATGTTTTATGGAGCCTATTGGTGTTGATAATGTTATTGTGATGTTGGTATTGTTGTTGTTGTTGGTTATTGGATTGTGATTTCGGGCTAGGCATATAAACGGGGAGATCGCCGAATTTCGGCAGATTTTAAATGGATTTAAATTAAGGGCTTAAGACGAGCGTATGATGATGATACTAACAATAGTATGAATGGTTGTATATGTAGATTACGAGGCTACGAATAATCTTAAGTGAATTGCAAGACAGGAAGTAAGTTGGAAGTCGAGAAATTATCTTCCAGGTATGTTAAGGCTTGTCCCTTTCTTTTAAAGGCATGATTCCTATGGTACGATTTCATAAATGTTTCCATAACTTTTTTTTTGTTTTTAAAAGTTAGAAGTTTATGACTCCAAGGCATGATTCCTTTCCCGATAATCCATAAATGTTTTCCAAAATGCCGTATTTTCCAAACCAGAGATTTATGATTCTGTGAGCTCTTATGATAACAGCGATGAACATGTTTTTACGATGATAATGATGATGTCAAAGATGAGAATATTTTCTATGATGATTATGATGATGGTGATCTTATGGTTTAAAGTCTCAAGTTAAGAGATCAATGATTCTATGAGATTATTGTGCTTATTTCATGATTACGTCACTCCGAAGTAGTTATAGCTTTTATTTGGCTCTCATGCATGCTTTATATATATATATATATATATATATATATGTAGGTATTTTACTACACTGAGCCGCGCTATAGTCGGCCGGGTACGGCACCTATTGTGCAACCAACGATCGGTTTGGTATTACACACCGAGTCCCGAAAGGGCCGGGTGCGTTACACACCGGGTCCCAAAGGGCGGGTGCGTTACACCGAGTCCCGAAAGGGCCGGGTACGTTATGATGATGATATTATATATATATGTGTGTAAGAAAAAGTTTTTTTTAAAAGCTGAGCATGCATGGCATCCGCCTTATGAGGCATCCAGATGTACAGGTTATCTCTCATATTTCATGTTACCTTTCATATCTATATTATGTTGTTATTCATGCACGACATACTCGGTACATTATTCGTGCGCGTCCGCTTCTTGTGGACGGGCTCGCGCTCGTGCCCCGGCAGTAGGTAGGGAGACGGATCGAACCGTAGGTCTTCTATCGGCGGATTCTCGGGAGCACTCACTTACTTCGGAGGCTATGATCTATTTGGTATTGTCCTTATAATAAATTGAAATCTATGTAGAGGCTCGTAGACGTATGTGTACGATTAGATGTTTTAAAGTTCCACCGGGTCATATTATGGTATAATATATTGGTGGCCTTGTCGGCCTTATTTTGAGCTTTTGATAATGTACTGTTAGCCTTGCCGGCTTTATGATATACGTTATGATGTGGCGACCTTGTCGGTCCGTATATGAACACATGTCTTTGAATGATCGGATATTCCTATGTTGGGCCTTTTGCGTGCGAGTGTTCTTTGAGTTATGGTTTATCATGTTCAAGGTAACGGATAAGTCAGATGGTTCCCGACCTACGGATCGGAGCCCGTCATACTCCTGCTAGGGGTGTGACATTTGTACTCTTTTTTTTTTTTTTTTTTTTTTTTTTTGAAGTGGAAGTCCCACATAGGTTGGGACATGGTATTTTAAGGGTTTAGACGTGGAAGGCCACCAAGTATCCTTGACTATAAGTGACTTGGACTTTGACTTGACGCGGAGGTTGGGTCGAAACTTCAAATACAAGGATATTGGTAATTTCACATTTATTTATTCAGTACTGTAATCAGTTAGTTTTATTTAAAACTTAATTGAGTTTCGAATTCTAACTTTAATATATTCGTGAAACAAGATACCTTTCTGAATAGCCCTCTTCAACCTCCATAAATTACACCTTTCCTTAAAAGTTGGTTATCGATTTGCAGTATATGTTTTGTTGTTTTCCTGAAAAAACTTGTTTGTATTCTTCTAACTAGTATACGAGCAATATTTCTTTAAGGACCACGATTTTTACGCTTCAAAGCTTTCTTTCAATTCTTTCAATTTCTTGATACAACATGTCACTTGCCAGGTAACCACATCACGCACATTACAGTCGTTGATCAAACTAGTGTATATGATAGGTATGGTGTTCATAGCGGATGTTGTCTCTGCAGTTGTAAGTGATTATTGGGATGAGCTTAACCGTTTAAATTCCCGCATAGAAGGAGATAATTGATGATGATGGCAAGAAATAAATGTAAATATCAGTATACTTCGGTCTACTGCACTAATTTTCCAGTTTAGTGTGCTTATAACTGGCAGTTGTTTAATATGGTAGTTTGTCTAAACAAAACAAAGGATTTTCATCTTGTTTTATGGTATTAATGTCGACATATTCTTAAGAGCATTCTATGGTTCTTTACATTGTCTGAACGATTAAATTTATTCCTACATATTGGGAAATAATCTGGTTGAAGTTCCTAGTCCATGCTTGTTCTTTAGGCTTTTAAACACTACGACATGTTTGGAACAACCTCCCAAATTTGTGACTTTGATCCTCTTTTGCACTAGTAATCTTTTTTTAACATATCTATGTTGCGTAGGGGAACCTTGGTGCCATAGTGAAACAATTTTCAGCAGTCAAAAGCTGTTAAAATTTCCAGGTCTGCATTTGCAGGAATAGACTAGTAACTGGATATGTGAATATGTGTACTTTTGTATCCTATTGAAAATATTTATTCTTGAAATTACAGGAAATTGAGAGTCAACTAGTTACTGTTACCTTGCACTTTGAATCTTAACACTTCTTTACACTCAATTGTTTTCATTTACTCACACTCTAGTATCTCTCTTTGTTGCTCTCTTTTCTTTCTCATTTGCTGTCACGCTTCTCACTTAATGACTCACTTCTTGCTCTCTCTCTTCCTCTCACTTCTTACCTGAGCACACTTGCTTACTTGAAAACACACAACTCAAATGGATCACCTCTATTTCTAGACGGTGATGAAAGGATCTAGTGAAAGTAGTAGAATCATACCTTCCGTTTATTTCTAAAGTTACTCTTTCTATAACTAGAATATTTCTTAACTTTTCTATTTTGAACCCTTAGTCTATAGCTCTTCTTTTAATTCTCTATAATTCTACGAGTATTCTAGATTTTTTTTTAAATATTTGTACATTAAGTAATGACTTTTTAACAGGAATAGCCCTTACTTTTTCAAAAGTGAGTATAAATTATAAGTATTAAACCCAATTTAAAGAATTTAGAACTTTGAACCATTAAATTTTTTAAATCACAGATCTGAAGATAGGTAATTATTTTAATATTCCTATACCCCATTTACGAAAAGTTATCTTTGCTTTAAAATATAGCATATTACCATGTCCAAATGTCTCTTTCCCTGTAAAAGAAAATGAAAAAGAAAGGGTCTCCTGCCTTCCACCTCATGCAGATATGTTGAAGTAGTCGGCAAGTTAATCTTCATAACCAGAAATGATTTTGACATAATAAATTGAGACAAATTAAACCAGAAATGATTTTGACATGGTAAATTGAGACAAACCAGTAACTTTTGAAAATATTATGATAAACAGATGTCGAATAGTTTTCTTCTCGAGGCAATTCAGTTGGTTGAACTTTTTAATTTAAGGAAACAGCAAAGTCTTTCTCATTATCAATAACTCAATATAATGATACTAATATATTATTGTTTAAAAATTATGCTCCTTTTGTTTTACTTGATGTGTCTTAGTTTCATTGAACACGAGGTTTAAAAAGTAAGAAAGACTTTTGAATCGTATTATCCTAACTAAAGAATATGTATACTATACCAAAATGCCTTTTAAATTTTGTGGTGTTAAATATATCATGTAAGATAGTGACATTCTCTTTTAACTAGACAAAAACAAAGTAAGATACATACATTAAAACGGAGGGAGTAATACTCTGGGAAAAGGTCCAACTACACCACTAAGATATGCAATTTGTTTTATATCTGTTCTTTGTTAAATTTTTGGCTTATTAATAGTTTTGTTTCGTCCCAAATTTACCTCACTAACGTTCCACTGTGGAAAATTTGGCCAAATACGATGAAAGTCACACGTAAGAGGTATATTTGAACATTCTCATTTGAGAAATATATATAACTTTTTTTTAATTAATGAATCTTCGGCTTAACTTAACCTCAAAAGCTAGCTCAAAAAGTGAGAATTGTCTAAGACATATATAGAGACCACCCATCCCTCTTATCACCATTGTTAGACTCTTCACAATTAGGTGCGGATTCAACCCTTAAGGTATGAGTTCATATGACCTCTTTAACTTGTATTCATACCTTATATTTATATTAAGAAATTCACAATTTTTTTTTAAAATAATTGGTTATAAACCCAATTATTATTTTATGTTAGCTTGAGATCATTATAGAAATCTACAAATTTTAAAATCTGAATTCACCTCATGCGTCGAATGATATAATAAATACAAGATAAATTGAATACTCGAAAGGTTCATTTGAACTTTTTCTAATGCTTTTGCAATCTCGGTGTTGATCTATCTGTTGGCGCGTTGTGCAACTAGTGGTTGACTTTGATAAATACTCAAAGGACTTTGATAAATACTCAAAGGACTTTTTAAAATTCCTAAGACTATACTCAAATTAATCTATTGTTGCTTGATTTTAATCTAATTCTCACAAAATTTAGAACGTAATAATAAATAAATAATAATCTTAGAAGTAGTACAAAATACTACTACATTTTAATTGTAAAACCCGAAACACATAAAAGAAAGAATCCGCGACTTTTTTAGTCTTAAAAAAAAAAAAAATATATCACAAAAAAACAAAAAATATTACATAAGTAGGTTTTGCGCACAGAATCTGTGCATAATAGGCCTCCATAAAAACCCCAAAATACTTAGCCAATTTTCAGCAAACTCTTCTCCTTCATTTTCTCCATTTTCACCCCTTCAACACACTTTTACCCAAAAACGTCTCAAAGCTCCCAAACTTCAAACTTTGCTATAGAACCGATATTTGTGAATGCGGTTATTATTGTAAGCTAAAATTATCAAGGACCCCGGATAATTGGGTGCGTCGTTTTTGACGTTGTAAAGTGCCTGAAGATTATTTGTGCCATCTAGTTGTTGTTTATTATTTCTATGTATTTTGTTTATTAAGTTTAATATTCCTATGTATTTTGTTTTTACTAGTTGCACTGTTTCGTCTATAATGTAATCTACACCCTTTATGGACTAATTTATTTTAGTTTTTTCTTTAAATTATGAATTGTTGAACTTTTTATGTATTATTAACTCTATAAATTAATAATAGACTTAAACAATCAAACCAAATTTAAAAGTTACTAATTTTTCTCTTATTGATGACTTAGTACTTAAACTAACAATACAAATTAGCTGGCCATGAGTCGAGAATTTAAAAAAGAACTTAAATAACCCCTAATCTTCATCGATTATAGAAGTCCTCAATATCGTCCTCAAAAAAAATATTGGTGGTTTCTTAAAACACATCTTTTAAA
>NC_081345.1:55161448-55248372 GCF_029784015.1 Lycium ferocissimum | reverse complement strand
CATCGTCGCATTTTCGCATATACAATACTCATTTCATAGCTAAAACATCATTTACAACATATTTACAATCATAGCATATCATCATTTATGATTCTACCCAACTACCATCATTTAGGGCACTATTCCCATTCAAGACCCATTCTTTATGCTTTTCTACAATCCATGTTTCTTAACCTTTCAACACCTTAAATCACGTAGGATAATCATGAATCTTACCTTGGATGATGCTTGGACAAGCCTTGGATGAGAATACTTCCTTAGCTCCAAAACCCTACTTCTTCTTTCTTGGGATTCCTTGGAGGAAGATGACTTCTACTTAGGTCTCACACTCTTGGTTCATGGTTTTGATGTTATTGATCATGGATTTCCTTTGGGTTTTTCTTGTGGATGAATATTAGAGAGAGTTCTAGAGGTTTTCTAGGTCACAAAATGGAGAAAAATGAAATTTTGGACGAATTGGATCTATTTAAAGGTGTTCAGCAAAATCTGAATCGGCATGACATGCGACACTACATGCGAGTCGCATGTCACGCATGCGAGTCGCACCTCGCGTCGCGTCGATGACGAGAGAAGGGGTTTGGGCACAACATGCGACACGACATGCGAATCGCATGTCACACGTACGCGAGTCGCATTTCGTGTCGCGGTGGTGCCGAGAACCACTTCTCACCGGCACGACCGCGATGGCCGCTCGCCACTTCGGCGCGCCCGCATGTTCAACATGCGAGTCGCATATGGCGCCGCATCTCGTGACGCAGCGATCCTTTGCTTCTTGTGCTACTTGTTGACGGAAGGGTCTAAGTCCATATATGGTCGGACGGTCCTTCTCGAAACTAATTCGACACTTCATCGATTCGATACCCGTAATCCTTTCCCTTCATTTATTCAATTCCACGCATGAATGAAAATTTATCCGGGGTGTAACAATATTCCGGCCAATTCCACCCACTTGGTAATGAAGCTTATTGGCCAAACGAGCCGTTTTCGATGGTTGCTAACATGGATTACATCAAGAAATTGGGTATTAACTCACGGAGTAGTAGACCCAATCAAACGGATGTTAGTGAAAGAACTTACTCTATGAGTGCTCTACAAGTAAGCAATATGGCCATGACAAGCGTTCGTGTGGACAACAAGGCCGTCGTGGTACAAGCACATCTCGAAGTAATAGAGCCTCTAGAACTTGAAGATTGTATTGTTATTGTAATTTAGTATTGTATTGCTTTGAATTAGTGTTGTAATTTAATGGAATGAATTATTTTTGAATTAGTATAAACCTCTCGTATTGGATGAATTATTGTTAAATAAAATATTTATATCTGTACATTCAAATATAATATTTAAACATAAAAATAACAAGTTTCCAAACAATACAAAATACACATTACATTAAAAAAAATGCGGATAACACAAAAGACATAGCAAAAATAAAAAAGACAAAAAAGAAAAATAACAACATAATATAAAAAATAAAAGGTAGATCAAAATATTTTTATTTGTACATTCGATTTGACTAAATAATAAAATACTTAGATCAAAACCCTATAAAATATGACACTTAAACTTAAAGATGACAAGTTTCCAAACAAACAAAACTTACTTCGAGGCACTTTACAACCCCTAAAACGACAATCCAAACATTTAATTATACTTGATGTAATGAGCCGACATTATTGTACGCAAAAAAAGATATCAAGTTCTATATAAAATATTGATATTTCGGGATTTTGAAACATAACTAATCTTTGCCCAAAGTGTGGAAAAAACGTGAATTTGATAGCTTAAAAAAAAGGTAGCCTCTTTCACGCACAAATTCTGTGCGTGAAACCTACTTTTGTAACTTTTTTTTGTATTATTTTGGTTCCAATTTTTTTTTTTTTTTTTTTTTTTGTGTGTGTCAGTTAAGTCGCGGACTCTAAAAGAAAATATATAGGATTGTCACCAATGAAGCAGCGGACTAGTGGTTTACCATAGTCAAGGTCTTGAAATATTTTTTTCTAGAAACGCTTTTCATAAAAAAATAGAAAGTGTTTCCCCTCATTTATGGGCAAACTATCTATTCTTATTTCTATCTAAACTTTTTCAAGGAAGTAATTCATATTTATTTTAACTAATTTTTAGATATTACTATTAATTAATTTTTAGTACTCAAAATTTCACTATTATATTAACGAAAATATTTTCCACCCACCAACCAAACATCTAAAAATATTTTCCGGAAAAATAACGTCTATCGTATCAAACCTGCTCATTCTAGGCCTAATATCCTGGCCGACTGCTATATTATATTATTTTTGGTTTGACAAAAATAAAAGATAATTTGGTTAAATTGAATATGTTCTGAAAAGTCAAATTTGGACTGCAGGAATATTTTCCTTCACAGATCATAAGCTGGAGTTTGATGATTGCTAGGCTGTCATTACAATCAGGAGAAGGGACTCTATCCTATTAATTTTTCTTCTATGATGCATGAATTCCGTAATATTGTTTAACTAATGATTGTTAATAAGTACTTATTTAATTACGTAAATTGTAGTTAAAGGAAGTGAATTTTGTCGTTAACATTCATGTTAATCTGTTGATTGCACTCATAATTTGACGAGGTTTCTATATTTTTAACTTTTATTTTTTCTAGTATGAACCTTAGTACCTATTATGAAGGTTGATTTTTGTGACATTTTGCTAAGGTAAAATAATGATCGAGTAGTAAAAGTCAAAATAATGGTAAGAAAAATATACTCCCCTACCCCCAAGAAACTAATTTTTTAATAAAAGAAACAACGGCATGATCTGGTTAACTAGTTGAATTAATCTACCTTCTATATCTATACGCAAAACTCAGTACTTTTAAATTTAATTGTACAATTTGTTAGATTTTCTTTTCTATTCCATTCTGTTTCAATTGTGTCTTATTTTTCTTTTCAGTGTCCTTAAAAAAGAATATCGTCACTTTTTTTATTTGGTACTAATTTCTAAATTCCAACATTCCACGTGGTATGTTCAAAAGTTAAAAAATATTTTGGAACATTAAAAACATCTTTGGTTTACTCTAAAACCACAAAAGTTAAAAAATATTTTGGAACATTAAAAACATCTTTGGTTTACTCTAAAACCACAAAAGTTAAAACAATTCACTTATTTAAAAACTAAGACACATAAAATAAAACGAAATCATATTGGGAGCCAGCCGACAAGGGGAGCAAGTTGTTCGACTAATAAATGTCTGAGTAGAATATAAAATGGTCCCATTAAAACAATTTATCCAAATAGAAATGTTTCTTCAAATTACATGAGGTTTCTGAACTTCTTAAAATATTCAATCTTTTCGTACGATTATATCTTGCACTGGTCTTATTAAGCTTAAGGACAAAATGAAGGAAGAACATGATGACTATTGAATTTTATACTGGTAAGTTGTAAGGTACAAAGTAGATGTTTTATCAGTGAAATATCACTTAAATTTTTGAGAACTTATATATAATCTTTGGTGGAACTATTGTACTCAGTTAACGTGTTAGCTTTTAGTGCAGATTTTAATAGTCAGTGACTAAACAGTATTTTAACTTTAATCGAAGTATACATAAGTATGTTAAACTTTTAAGGCAATATGCGTGTGTTTTATAATATAGTACAACATTATAGTTTATTAGCAGCATAAAAAGAGAATTTTCCTCCTAATTTGATAATATTTTTTAACTAAATTATCCAATATTTAAAATTCACTAGTCCAATTAATTTGAATGTGTCATCTAATAGGACCGAAAAGGGAAGTAAAATATTTTCTACTAAAAGTTTCTCATTCCTAACGCTTGTTGAACCTCAGAAGTTTAATTAGAGGTGAAATTTCAATTTGATTTTTCAATGTATAGTTTTCTCTTTATAGTTTCTGCAATTAAATGACGAAAAATCAATAAGAGTTGCGATGGATTGACAAGTTCTCATTCAACCTTAATCAGAGATTTCGAGTTCGGATTCTTCTGAGTACGGAGTCACCTTTGTTAGGAACCACTTTGCCTGCCTCTCAATGTAGAACTTTCCAACACGAATTCGAATTTAGTCTGCCCCAATACGGATACCAGATACCTGGTGAAAAATAAAAGAATAAATATAAATGGCAAAAAGAAAAAGGATTAAAAATCGACATGTAAAGAGATTTAGAGTGATGATTAAGAAAATATCCTATTCTCGTATTTATTGACCAAGTAGCAAATTATCAAGTTTCAACCCCACGTTAGCTCCACACACCTTACTAAAAAAAAACCCCACAGTTGAAACACCTCAACTACTACTACCTTACCCGCCATTTCTCTTTCTTCATTAACCAACAATGAAAAGTCCAAACACTCAATATTCCGGTCGCCGGAGATCTAATTCCGGCACTGGATCTATATCCTCCACCTCCACAGATCATATGACTCGATCACCTACTTCATCCACTTACTCGTCCACTACTACAATTACTTCTCATAAGTCAAGTAGAAATCCGGTCAAATTCGTCGCAGATGCCTTCGTGTCATGTTTCACTCCTCCGGAGTCTAAATCTTCGAGTACCAACTTTGATGATTCTGATTCGTTTAAAGCTCCTTCAGGTATGTTGAAAATTAACATGTAGTATCTGTTCAATGTTCATAATAATCATGAAAATAAGACCAGCATCTAGCTACAACAACAAAAACATATCCTGTGAAATCCCACAAAGTGAGTTCTAGAGAGGGTAGAGCGTACCTTGAGACCTTACCCCTATCTTGGGAGGTAGACAGACTGTTTCCGGGAGACCTTCGGCAACTAGCTACTACGGGTTAAAATGGATCTACATCACTAGTGTACGAGTCTAAACCTTCTGAGTAACAATTTCGGTGATTCTGATTCATTTAAAGCTCCTTCAGGTATGTTGGAAATTAACATGTAGTAATTGTTCAATGTTCATAATAATCATGAAAATAAGACCCGCATCTAGCTAATACTACAACAACAACAACATATCCAGTGAAATCTCACAAAGTGGGTTCTAAGGGTAGAGTGTACGCAGACCTTACCTCTACCTTGGGAGGTAGAGAGGCTGTTTCCGGGAGACCCTCGGCAACTAGCTACAACAGGTTAAAATGGGTGTACATCACTAGTGTGAGAGTCGAAACCTTCTGAGTTAAAATAGGTGTACATCACTAGTGTGAGAGTCGAAACCTTCTGAGTACCAATTTTGGTGATTCTGATTCGTTTAAAGCTCCTTCAGGTTGTTGGAAATTAACATGTACTAACTGTTCTATGTTCAGAATAATCATGAAAATAAGACTGGCAACTTGCTACAACGGGTTAAAATGCATAATCTACATCACTAGTATAAGAGTCGAAACCTTTGAGTACTAATTTTGGTGATTCTGATTCATTTAAAGCTCCTTCAGGTATGTTCTCAGTTAACATGTAACTGTTCAATGTTTTAGAATAATAATCATAAAAATAAGACCGGCAACTAGCTACAACAGATTAAAATGCATAATATACTATTGCTAGGGTAAGATAATTTTTACACTATTTCGGCATCTGAAAGATAACCACAGGTAGTTGTCTAATTAGCAATAATAACCTGGAAAATGAGACATGTAACTTGGCTATAACATGTAACTGTCAAAATCGCCGCCAAAACTGTCGCAGAAGCTTTTTGTGTCCTGTTTCACTCCGCCTGAGTCTAAATCTTCGAGTACTAATTTTGGTTATTTCGATTCATTTAAAGCTCCTTCATGTATTTTGAAAATTATCTTCCATGAGTTACACTCCCTCTGTCCCAATTTATGTCTCACTTTTTGCGTTTCGAGATTCAAACTATGTGAACTTTGGCCAATTATGTAAAATGTGTTTTTCATCATATTGACATGATTAGAATTGCATCTTATAGTACTTTTTGTATAATTTTTGAATATTTAAATTTTACAATATTGAGTTGATTTAATCCATTTTAGCTCTGAAAAGTAGCCAATTGACTCGCGATAAATGAAACGTGTCACATAAATTGGGATAGAGGGAGTAAATTTTTCATACATTACAACTACCGGCGGAGTTAGGATTTCAACTTTATGGGTTCTGAATTCTAGAATGATGACTTCAAGTGTTAATAACTGGGTTCTAAACTTAATATTTATATATATTTAATGAACCCAAATACATTGTTTGAGCAAAAATTACTTCGCTCGGTCGAACTAGTATCCAAGCTTCTAGCTTCACCAGTCTAAAAGACTAAAACAACATAAAAAGAATATGTTCTATACAGTCAGCTCATCTAGAAGATAATTACATGCATGTCACTATTCGAGATTCACAATAACATGGAAACTAAGGCAGGTAAGCTGCTACAACGGGTTAAAATGCATAATATATATCGCTCGTGTAAGATAATGTTTACACAAATACGTCATCTGAAAGATCACTATAGGTAACTATCTAATTAGCAATATTAACCTGGAAAATGAGACATTTAATTTTCTACAACAGGTTAAATACACCGGTAGTACAAAATTCTTCTACGCTGTCGGTGTATTTAATTCAAATCCATGTTGGATTTACTTGCAAGTCTCTGCATCTATGTGTTTTTGAGGCTGATTAACCCTGTAATTTCATCATTTCGGCATTTGGTTTCAGCCATGAACAAAGATAGATCTAGTTAGTAATAGACTCGTGTGCATCCTTTATTTTGCCCTTGCATTAAACAATTTACATAGAAAATTTCAACATGTTTCATGTACATAGTGATGAATTATTTTGAACTTGGGTAACCCTCTGACTATCCAACAAGCATACAACATTAGTTTTTTACAATTTGGATGCTGATGATGTGCTTTGAATAGAAAGAAAAATAATGCATTTTACAGATTTGGTTCATGTTTTCATTAATTGATAGCACTATAGTAAACCAGATGGATCTACAAGAATGTGTTTGACTTCCACTTTCTATTCCATATTGGTTAGATATACAGTCTGTATGTTTCTCATAGAAAGAATACAAAATTTGACTTGCTAATATCCAGTTTAAAGGTTAATATTAACTCTGTATCAGAAGTATCGAAATGAAATCAGAACAGGCGATCTTGCGAAGTGATGAAGTGAAACGCTCTCTTGATAATGTGTCTAAGAATTTTTTTTTTTAAAGTGCAACACCAACCTAAGTTCAGAATTGGCTGCTTAGTTTTGATTGGAGGAAAAATTGCGTCAATTCCTTGAGGGATTGTGGTTTAAGGATGTTATGATAGAATGAAAATTAATCATGTGAAGCCTTTAGGGAACAAAGACTTGCAGACATAAGTTGATGTACCTTTTCCATCATAGGTGTAGCCGTGTAGGCACACACATTATTTCAAAATTTATCATAAAGGAATGCGCACGGTGGTATATGTTATGCATTTTCTTAAATAATATGTCCGTCTATGCTCAAGGCTATTGGACTTTGATGGACAGTATCTGGCAACTGTTATACGTGAGTTGTTTATGTTGGCTGTAAAGATATATTCTGGGGTGTGTTTCCATTGTAGTCAAAGCAATGAATGTCTCAGTGTCTGAATTTTAGTAGATGAATGTTGAGCCTAGTAAAATTTAGCCAATAATTATGAGGTTTATTGGGTGAAAGTAGACTATACATCCCAAATGGCTGTAATTAGCGAGAGCCATTTGCGAGAGCCAAACATTGAAGTTAATTTCTGTCTTGTAATGAAAATTTAATGACAGAATTTCTTTACAGTCTTGAGTTACAATTTGCTAGTTTCGCTTCAATTTTTGGGAGCTGAAAGACAGCTGAAACTCCACTTAGTTTGTTTTCATTTATCTAGATAAAGGAAGTTCACCAAATACTTCTGAAAGATTCTTCACATTTTAGTTGGTTGGAAATTTTCAGTTGCATCTAATGGCGGAAGGGAGAAGAGACGTAGTAGCAGTAGCAGTAAAGGTCGAGGCATATATAGTACTGAAAATAATTCACCTCACACAAACGAGGCAGGGAGTCTTAAATTCACCATGGAAGATATCTACAAGGCCACAAAGAACTTTTCCCAAAGCCTTAAAATCGGTCAAGGAGGTTTTGGGATAGTTTACAAGGGTCGCCTTAATGATGGAACAGTTGTTGCAATCAAACGTGCCAAAAAGGTACACTTGCTATTAATATTAAGCTTGTTAAAAAATTGTGAAGAGTGCTTAACTGCCTCTTTATTTTTTTATATTTTTTTTATACTTAACTGCCTTGTATTTGCAGACTATGCATGATAAACATTCGGGAGCTGAATTTCAAAGTGAGGTTCGAACTTTAGAAAAAATAGAACATCTGAATTTAGTAAAGTTTTATGGGTACTTGGAGCATGGTGAAGAAAGGATTTTGGTGGTTGAGTATGTTCCTAATGGAACTCTTAGAGAACACTTGGACAGTGAGTTCTTGATCTTGATTCTGAGTTTTCATTTTCCATCGATGTTTTGCTCTGGCATTCACAATTGTGGCTTTCAATACTTATCCATAATAGTGATGCTATGTAATGATGTAGGTGTTACTGAAAATGTTCTTGATTTCGCGTCAAGACTAGACATTGGAATAGATGTAGGACATGCAATTACATATTTGCATATGTATACAGGTACAAGTGAATTCTTGGCTTATTTATCTAGAATTTTTCTGTTCTTCAAATATATCATAAAAGAAAGGTCAATTTGGATGCAGATCACCCTATTATCCATCGAGACATCAAGTCTTCTAACATTCTCCTCACTGAAAACCTTCGAGCTAAGGTGGCCGATTTTGGTTTTGCAAGGCTAGCAGCTGATGCTGAGTCAGGAGCCACACATGTTTCTACCCAAGTTAAAGGAACTGCCGGCTACTTAGACCCTGAATACCTTAGTACCTATCAACTTACTGAGAAGAGTGATGTCTACTCATTTGGTGTTTTACTTGTGGAACTTGTCACTGGAAGGCGGCCTATCGAGCCAAAAAAGGAAATCAAAGAGCGCATTACCGCAAGATGGGTATGGTTCTTTCAAAAGAGTTTAACTTTTATACATTGACAGTACAAAAGAATTTTATGCTGTCAAGTCACCTAAAAGATCCATAAATAGTGAAGGATTACTCATTTGAAAATATGACAGGTCATCTGCAATAACAAGTTAAAAAACATTAATAGTTAGTGTAAAAAGAATTCACCCTGTTACTATACATATGTTAAAATTATTTTCATAATATCACTACAAGATATTATAATTGTATCTTAATCTCCACAGTTCCTATCTCTTGCAATCTTTGATTGATAGGCTTATATTTTAGTCTTTTACCATTTGTTCACCAAAGAGGTGTTGACAAAGGCTGGTTGATAAACAGGCAATGAAGAAGTTCACCAATGGAGATGCCATTTTAACTTTGGATCCAAGGCTAGAAAGATCTGCAGCAAATAGTTTGGCCATGGAAAAAATTTATGAATTAGCTTTGCAATGTTTGGCTCCTCATCGACACAACCGGCCTACCATGAGAAAGTGCGCTGAGATTCTATGGAGTATCCGCAAGGATTACAGAGAACTAGCAGGCTAAAATACCGGCTCTCTCTCTCTCGACTCACGGGCATGTGATTTTGTGTTACATGCACACATAAAAGGTAAGTGGCAGGGAATATATTTAGGATGGTGAGAAAGATAACAATCAAAAGAAGACGATAAATTTTGGTCTGGAGTGAAGTGATAGTTATATTGATATTGGAATGTAATGATAATTGCTCAGTAGTACATTTGAGGGAGAGATGAGTACATTGTAATTAAAGGAAGCTTGGTCTTTTGGAAAAGATTATGAATGGCCAACTGTCCATACCATTGGCTTGTATTTAGTGATCTATTTGAGAAGGAAACTCAACAAATTTTTTTCTATTTTTGCTAGCAACTGTATATTTGACGACATGCTTCATATTTCCATTCTAGTACTAAAGGTGTAATTCCTCCATTTATATTTTGGTACTAAATTTTGATGGCTTCAACCACTTAGTGGTGACGGTAAAGGGCTGTCACCACATAGGAATAGTTGAACCTCCAATTTAAAAAGGAATAATTACGGTACCATACCATTCGCTGATCTAACTTACCCAATTTGATCAAACTCTTTAATTATTATCCGTGCAACCCAATATCAATGTCATTGATCCTTGCTTGATTGCTGTTAATTTCCCATTTTCTAATTCTTTTCCAACATGTACGTTTATTTGGGACTTTAATACTGAAAATGAAGCTGTGAGATTTGTGTCGAATTACAGTGCTGAATTTATTCTTCTTTGTCAACTATTAAATTAAATTTCTTGCACTGTAACTGATGCTAGTGGCCTAAAAAATTCTCTTTTTCTTGTACATTAATTTCTATTAAAGTTATAAATTGATTCACCATTTCTTTCCATCTTTGTTTTTTTTGGGTAATTTGCACTTTCAATCCTTTAGATATTGCTAAAAAAAATTGAGATCTGAAGTGTGGGTTTGATTGAAACTCGATTAAGCTGGATTTGGTGGTTATTTAAGGTCAAAATTCAAAAAATTGAAGGTCATCATTGTTGGGATCTCGAAGCTTTGAATTATTCTAGATTTGGAAGTCTTTCTTGGAAAATAGATGGGTGGCAATTGAAATTGGTTCGAGCAACCAAAAAATTGATGAAGAAGACGGCCTGGGTCACCTTTGATAATGTGTATAATATTATGAATACAGTGTGTGTATATATGTACACTGTTTGAATAATGTATATGTTCTTTAATTTATAGCAATAGATAGTGTAGAACTGGCTATAAATAATGTATTCATAATGCTCTACATTATTCAAACGCTGTACATATATATCTATATTAGCAATACATGCGTCTCATGCGATGCGCGGCGAAACATGTCTATTCATTTTAATTAAGCCCAGGTCTTTAAGGTTTGTATTTTGAAAATAACTTTTAAAAATATTGTAATTGTTATTATATATACCAATATATACAAAATGTATTTTATGTACCCTCACTTTAGTTATAATTAAAGAATGGAGTTGATGGAATTAAGTCTTTGAGAGGGAAAGAATAGGATTTTTTTCTCATTATCATGACAATGAAAGTTGTTCATTGATGTAAAAGAAAATTAGCAAGAATATGAGGGAAAATTAATATTTTGAGTCTAAATTTTTTTCTTTTAAATTCTTTAATATTTTATATGTATACCGACAGGTTGATATCCATTTCAATTAAGTAACTGTTCAGATCCAAACATAAGAACCATTGTTGTATATATTGGATTTTTTAAAAGCAAAACTAATAAAATGTTTTTATTAAATTAATTAAAAAATATATTATAATTTTTTATGTTAACAATTATAGATAAAACAAATTGTTACAAAGAAACCAAAATTAGAAAGATATATGTTATATCTGTCACGACCCAATTCGCGAGTCGTGGTGGCACCTACACTATCCCTTCGAGTAGGCGTACCACATTACTAATAACAAGTTAAATAAGCGGAAAATTAATTAAGAATAAGTTATCAAGTCTTAAATACTTATCATAACAAGAAATGTCACGACAACCCCAAAAATCCGGTCAAAGGTACAAGAGCGCTAACATAGGACGGAATAAGTCCGAAAATACCGAAGGCTACAAATTGTCGTCGAATACAAAAACGTAAATAGATAGAGGAGGTCCTTCGGGGCCACGGATGACGGATAGCTCACCCGAATAACTAAAAGATGTCACCCTCACGTATCGTCCACGGGCGTAACCCGGAGCCTGGATCGCTACCGTGACTCAACAAAAGTGCAGAAGAGTAGTATCGTGACAACACTTGTACCGTAAGCATCATAGGCCGACAATGATTAGATAACGCATGAAGAAGTCGAAACCAACAAGTAGCACATAGAGGAAACAGTATGGTCACGTATCATATACAAGTAAGGTGTAAAGGAATCATGAAATCAACCAAGACAGATATAATTCACCAAATGATCAGTCAAATATATGAGTGGATGAATGCAATGCAATACAATAGTCACCTCTCACACTCCACTCTCGTACACACATGCTATAGCAATGCCTCATAGTCATGACCCATGGGGGACCCGCGAAGTCCATGTATCACTCGTGCTCTCCGTGAGAAACCTCGGAGGCTATTAATCACTCTCGATCTCCGCAAAGACCTCGGAGTCTCTCTCGTCACTCTCAATCTCCGGCAAAAACCTCGGAGTCTCTCTCCGTCACTCTCAATCTCCCGCAAAGACCTCGAGTCTCTCGATCACTCACCTCACCAATCATCACAACAATAATATAAAAGACATGTCATGCATGATATCAGTCTCAACAATATCACCAATATATAGTGTTGACACCCAATTTTGTCCCTCCTTTATTCCCATTTGCTTCCTTGGGCTTTTAGATTAATTATATCTAAATATTTTATTTTCACTACTATTTTTATTCCTACTAGTATTAATACTGTTACCTTCATTTTCACTATTTTTACTAGTACTACTTTACCACAAATTTTAAATGGTTCGTCATCGTTTCATTTTAGGATTCGTACTCGTTAAATTAATTTTTACTCTATGTACACTAATTACTATTTGTCTTCATATAACATATTTTTATACTAGTTGCTAAGGCAAAAGCCCAAGAATAATTAAATAGAGGGGAAAGACCAATGCTCCAGCCAAATTAATGGCCCAAATAATCAGCCCACATTTTAACGGATCAGCCCACTATCTCTAATTACACGACCCGGCCCACCTTTTTTTAGTTGAAACCCTTCTTTTTCTCTTCCTCCCCTTCAGCCGCACAAGCCCTTCTCTCTCTCCTCTCCTGTCATCTCCCTCTCTCTCGTTTCTCTCTCTCACCCCCACTTTAGCAAAAATGCAGAACACTTTCAACCATGGCAGAAATCGTGCCACCCCCTTTTGTGCAATATCTTTTCCCTCTCAGCTTCAACGATTCGGTCAACACAAATGGCCAAAGAACTTCTGAATTTCTGAGAAAAAGAGATGAACTTTACAGACTCGATTCAAACGGGTCTCTTCAGTTTTTGGAGCCAAAAATCTCAACTCAAAACAAAACCCTAGACCCCACCTATAAATACGTCTCTAGCCATAGCCGAGAGAGGGGGGATTCAAAATTTTCTATTTTCCATTCTTGCTCCAAATCTTGGATTTCTTCAAATCCGGTTCTGTTTCGGGTTTAGTTTACCTGTGTTTGAAATCATTCTAAAAAGAGTCAAGCCAAATTTCGTTTTAAAAAGAATATATAGTTTAGGCTGATATTGAAATTTTGGATTCGAAAGACCTTTCGAGTTCGAGTTCGTCGCAGTCGAGTGTAAATCCGTGACGCCGACGCCCCACTTCACTGTATCCACAAAAGGTCGGTCAATCCCCCTTCGTTATCTGTTTATTGTTGGTCTATGTACTTTCCTGTTTGTTTCACATATTGATGTGTTTCATTTGTCTGATAATTAGCTGTTAGTTTGGTTTGATATTTGTTAATGTTAATAGATGACTGTGCCAGTTTCTGTTTATATTCGGCTTGTATAGGTTCATATATGTTTAGCATATAAATTAGTCGGTGTCGCATTACCTTTTTCTCTCTTTTCGATTCGGTTTGGAGTATTGTTGTGTGTTCTTGGTCTGGGTAGATTAGTTTAGTTCTAATTTTGTTCATTTAGATAATAATCCACCGTCCGGTATTACTTTGGTTTAGCTTAGCATAGCTTCTCGTAGTGAATTTAAGGTAGTAAAGACCCGTCGGTGAATCTTAAACTTTAAAATTTCCTCGTTTTTCTTTGTTCGGTTATACGAAATGGATCTGCCCGTGTGAAATAAAAGCATGACTTAGAGTTTTTCTAGTGTAAAATCACGCCTTCGGAGTATATTAATGTTGTATATTTGATGCTTGCATTGATATTTTGACATCTGTTGCGTTGATGTCGATTTCCCTTGTCGATACTTGTATCATGTTAGAAAGTTTACATAAGGGTTCCTTCTGTTTGGGTTTATACATAATAAAATAATTATACGGCATGCCTATATAGGTTGTTGGCTTTATTTGGTCTCAAGCCCATATTTTGCGCATCAGTTTTTTTTATTAGCAATCACGTATAAGCTTTGATTCATCTGAATATGGAATCTTGTCTCTAAGAAAGAATGCATGCCTGTTCAAACTAGACTTTGAATAGGTTTCATAAAATCTATTTATCTCCTATTCTCTTCAAGTTCATCAACTGGTCATTCTCAAGGAATACCTTTGCCGAATGGTATTCAAGTTCAACCCATTTCTAATTATTTTGTCCATTTGGTACCATTGTTTCATCTTTTATTTATCTGTTTTGCTTAACTTTTATTTGCTTGTTTTATCTGCGTATTTTCTTTCTTTGATTTTTTTTGTAATGTCAACATCTACTGGTACTAAGTGTGGATATGATCAACTTAGCTCAGGCAGTGAAGTTGTGGTAGTAATCTTTGTACATTCCAAAACTGATCCTAAAACTGGAGAACATTTTAAATATTCTGGAAAAGTTGATGAATGGGAACTAACTAAGTTCATTATTGTCGAGTCACTACATAGTAAGAATTTCAGAGATTCTCTAGAAAAGTATATTCAAATTTTCTACTTCCCTGCTGAATATTCAGAAGAAATTGATCGTGCAGAACTTGTTAAGTTTATATGTGTTGAGTCTATACTTTATACTACAAGTTTCAAAAGATTCTCTAGCAATTTATATTCAAAGCGCCCACCGTCCCGCATATAAACTTGTTCTAGAGGTGTTACTATATCCGAAATCTAGATCAAGTTCGTAAGTATCAAGATCAAATGATTGAAAATTTTAAGTCACTTACTTGTAAGGTATCCTTAGGTATTGATATAGCTTATCGACTTGTCACAGTAGATGTTTATGTATGACCCATCGGATTGGTGATAACTTTATTATGCAAAAAAGGGAATTGTAGGATATTGAACAGGATTATCTAATGAGTTTCAAGATAGAGGTCTAGTTTGGTGTCTGATTGCTTCACACATGCCTCACATTTGAGTTAATCTATAGCTATGTCCATGTATCTTCAGGTTTAGGAAGAAACTGCCCATAACGTAATATTCATTTACTTATTTGAGTGATGTTAAATAAATAATATTCCTTCTTTAAGTGTTCACATGATCAGATCGAGTGGAGTATCGAGATTAAGTTGCGAAGATAATCTAATAAGAGCTATCAAAAGATGCCTATTTATTCGCTTCTATGTGTTGTGTAAAAAAAAATGACGTTAATCCTTGTTTGCCTATGTCACAAGTATATAGTTGTGAATCATGTATATATACGAAGTATACTCAAATGCACCTATTATATACATCATCTACTGATCTATTTAAATTCATATTTTATATGTTTTACCTTGTTCGTTGAGTGCATACTAATCCTTTTCTTTGTTTTTATGCATGACCACCGCGTGCGAGTCCGGGAGACTCATCATCTCCCGCATTTGGTATTGGGCAAAGCCCATCGAAAACACTTCTCCCGAGTCCACTCCCACCAGCCATCCGTAGCAACATATTGAGGCTGTTGGGCAAAACAAAATAGTGAACGAGGTTGTACTTGAAATGGACTGAATCATTCAAATCATCTCATTTCTCTACTTTATTTTTTGTTTGTGCATTTAATTTATAATTACATGACTAATATTTTACTTGTTTCATTTTGTTTAGATTAGGTGAACTTTAGTGAATTTAGTCGGAAATTTTTAGTAAATGGGTAGGAAGAATTAACAATTAATTCTATAAGTTTTATTTTCTTCCTTTTACATATTAGAGTTATTTATAATGCCTTAATAATTATTTTCAAAATAATTGATCTTTAAATAGTATATTTTGAATTAAAGGAGTTATGTCCTATTTATCACTATCTTAGAAATTTCGAAACACCACTAATATGCAAACATAAAATCAAATGTATTTTATGAATAACTCTCTAAGTTTTGAATCAATTATGCATATTTTTAGCCAAACATAGTTAAATAAAGAGAAAGAATTCACATCCTTATAAAAGCCAAGCTAGATTTAGTTTGCATCTACATTATTGATACTATTGTAGTCAAAGTTCAAATTTGTTAAAATCTATTACCTATATGCAAATCATTACATTTTTTTTTTCTAATTTACTTTCAATGGTATTTAAAGTTTCCTTTTATGCAAATTGCTATATCTACTACAAATCTTAGTTCAAATAACACTATGGTATTTTCATTTGAGCATTAACGATGTTTACAAGCATTTTTTTTTAATAGCATCATTATATTCTTTCTTCAAAACTTTAACAACCTTTATAAGTCACATTTTAAAATAGCCGTTAAAATTCTTCTTTTATACAAATTATTATACTTTCTACAAGTTTTATTTTAACTAACATTATCATATTTTATTTATAACTTTAGCAATGCTTATAAAACTATTTTCTTTTCCATAAACACTATATTTACATTTAGCCTAATTAAATTTAAGTCCGGTCGGATTAACCATTATTAATGGAACTTAGAGGATGCCTAATACCTTCCCTCTAGGTTAGTTGAACCCTTACTCAGAATTTTGGTTTCGTAGACTTTAAAAACAAATCAACTTTAGATAATAACTTTAATTACCTTAGGTGCCCTAATTCACCGTAAATAATTAGGTGGCGACTCCTTAGACTTTAATTAACCCCGGAATTACCCGGATGTTGTAACCTATTTTGACCTAGGTTAAAATAGGGTATGACATATAGTCAACCAATACAAGTCATATTAATGTTACCATTCCTTTACACATGGTGAGTGAGCTAGTATGTGACAGAGATACGAACAGGTGATATTCACAGAAAATAACACATATGGCGACAAGCCCACATAGCAACTAACAAAGCCAAACTAACTGGAATCCACCTCTATTCACGCCCGAAGGCCTATATGCTGTCCCCGTCACTTTTACAACTACATACGATTCTCTAATCAGAGTCTAACTAAAGTAGACCGTAACCTACCTCAATGCGATGCGGATGCCACGAACAATCAAACTAATGTCTTCCACTTTCGTAGAGCCTCCGAACTATCAAAATCTATAAAATATGCGATCTACGTTAGAATACGACTCTAAGGACACCCATCGCTATATTTATATTCGAAACCCAAAACGCACCCCAAAAGTGGCCTTGGGCCCACAAGGAAAGATTGGAATTTTATTTGAAGAAAATAATTTCGCCCATTATCTAAGGATTATATATTATTAAAATTGGTCAATTTAATCCATAAATAAATTATTCAATCATTGATTCTCCTTTCTTAGGACTAGGACTCGAAACCTTTAATTACTCCAATATCTTTAACTTCGGGCAAAATCTGACTTTTCGTAATTCAAATACCATGGATTTGGAAATACACATATAATCCAATACACTTAATATAAAAAGATACATAGACCCTATATATAAGAATTGAAATTGAAACACGAAAAACATAAAAAGAAGTTTTTGATTACAATTTGTGCAGTGTCCTTGTAAAAGAAAGAAAAACGTATGAATCAATTACTATGCAAATTTTCACACTTTTCTGCCAACTAGAAAAATATAGGAATTAGCCATACACCCATTTATCATAACTGCTCAATGACTATCTCAAATAGAAGTTCAATTAATTAATCATCAATTGCCATAATGATCCACTAGTCTTGTCACCTTTCTCAAAATAGCCAAATGTTCGTGCAAAAGACCATATGACTTGATTTCATTCTACCTCAATAATATAATATAAATTAATGTGTAGGTATATAGCCAGCTACCCCATCTACTATAACTTGAGAAAATCAAAATATCCAAATACAGAGCTTTTAGTTAAGCTCTTACCTGAAGCCTTCAATTGTTTGTTGTTGACGCTGTCCAGTCACTTTTGCTCTAATTTGGTTTTAATGCAATATTATGGCATGTCAAACCCTACTCATATATATGGAAATGGGACAATAGGAAATCACTGAAATAAATGTATAATGCAAGAACACATCCTAAGTTAGAATAGAAATCTCATAACTTCCCTCGCCTGATTCCTTCTCTTTTCTATCTTTTGCCTTCTTTCCGTGTAAGCCAAAAAGAAACCTCCCCATACATTCCTCTTTTATGTCACTTATTCCTGACAACATCATGAAAGTGGCTTGCCCACTTCATTTATTTATGAAAGTGGCTTGCCCACTTTATTTATTTAAAATAAGAAAGCCTTCCACTTAATTCCTTTATGCCCCTATTCCTGGGTAACATCATGAAAGTGGCTTGCCCACTTCATTTATTTATGAAAGTGGCTTGCCCACTTTATTTATTTAAAATAAGAAAATCTTCCACTTAATTTCTTAAATTGATTGAACCACTAACTCTGTATACTAGTGTCATACGGCTGACTACCAACAGAAGTGGAAAATAAACTACTAATTAAGTGCATTTCTAACAATACTAATACCATAATTAATTTCAAGGGACATGTTTCCTAGAAATAAATATACTCAAAAAAATTACCCATCAATATATAACCGTGCCCCTTCTCCCACAAGTTAAGAATACCATTTAAGGCTACGGAAAGGGTATTTTAACGAAAAAGAGTCCAAAAGTCTTTGAACGACCAAAACGGGTCGTTACAATATCATTAATCACCAAATTTTAATTCTGAAATGAAAATATAAAGAAAACAATAACCAGAGACTACAAAGGAGAGTAAATAAGTAAAGTATTGACAATAAAGGAAAACGGGGATAAAAGTCCCTCCCTCCCTTCAGTTTTACTTGTCGACGTTAACATATCAAGAAAAAAAAGTTCTTCTTTTTATTTTACCCTTCACATTAATTATTCATTTTCAAATCATTTTCTGAGGCTGTTGAGATTATACACCAATAAATATGGATATTATGATAAAATATAGTAGACTTTATTTATTAATTCTCAAAGAACGTGAAAAGTCAACAAGTTATGTGTAGGAGAATTAAAATAACTTTTGGTACAAATTTGCATTGCTATTGTTCGCCATCTCTTCACGTTTAAAGTATTGACAAAGAAGAAAAACAGAGATAAAAGTCACTCCCTCTGTTTATTTTTACTTGTCCACGTTAACACATCAAGAGAAAGAAACTAATATGGTAATTATTAATTAGTATGAAACTTCAATTATGTTGATTGTGTATAAAGATAACGACTATGCATATATTATAGGCATATATATTTGTATACATGTCATCCTTTTTCTTGTATTCCTTTATTTATCATGGCGACTATCAAGCTAGGCAACGCAAGAAGAGTGAGGAGAATCATGCAGAAGAGGCTGGCCATTAATTTCCATAGAATTAATGAGTGAATATTTATGTGTTCTTATTATTAATTTTACCCTTTAATTACTCATTTTCAAATTATTTTCAAAGGCTATTGAGACTTACACTAATAAATATGAATATTATGATAAAATATATACTTTCTCTGTCCCATATTACTTGTCACTTTTCTTTTGCACGTAGTTAAGAAATCAGAAGTAAAAGATGTATTTTACTATCTTACCCCTATCTCTCTCCAATAAATATATTCTAATCAAAATTGACTATTTTCAAGAACATTTATTACTAAGGGTAAGATGGGAAAGATTTAATTAATTTTATCTTATAATTTTATCTTGGTTTTGTAAATGAACAAGTAATTTGGACATATATTTTCAGTAATGTGGTCAAGTAATATGGGACAGAGAGGATAAGATGTAAAACATTTAATTAATTTATTCTGGTTCTGTAAATGGACAAGTAATTTGGACATATATTTTTAGTAATATTGAGTACTTCATTTATGAACAAGTAAAAGTGTACGGACGAAATAAATATATATCGGACAATTAAAATTGAAATGCATACTTGTATACATGAGCAGAGAATAAATATTCAGTAAAAAAATAGTTTAGTAATGTGGCCAAGTAATATGGAATTGACGGAGTACTTCATTTATTAATTCTTAAAGAACTTAAAAAGTCAAAAGTCAACAAGTACAAGTGCACAGAGGAAATAAATGTGGCGGAGAATTAAATTTGAAGTGCATACGTGTATACATGAGAAGAGATAAATATTCAGTACTATGACAGATGACCACGTGAGATAAAAAAGTAATTGGTTAAAATGTACAATTTATATAGCTAGTGGTACAAATTTCTATTGTTGTGTTAGTCCTCTTCACACTTAGATATATTAGAAATAGAAAAGAAGAAAAATATAGAATAGAAAAATAGATATATATTTTTAGTAATGTGGCCAAGTAATATGGACGAAGGGAGTACTTCATTTTTATTAATTCTTAAAGAACATGAAAAGTCAAGTATAGTAATATGGTCAAGTAATGGGGCGAAGAGTGTACTTCATTTATTAATTCTTAAAGAACGTGAAAAGTCAAGTAATGTGGCCAAAAAATATGGGACGGAAGGAATACTTCATTTATTAATTCTTAAATAACATGAAAAGTCAAAAGTGAACAAGTAAAAGTACACGGAGAAAATAAATATGTGTCGGATAATTAAAATTGAAGTGCATACATGTATACATGGGAAGAAAATAAATATTCAGTAAAATCGTGAAAAGTCAAAAGTGAACAATTAAAAGTGCATGGAGGAAATAAATACGTGTCGGAGAGTTAAATTTGAAGTACACACATGTATTCATGAGAAGAAAATAAATATTCAGTACTATGACATATATCCACGTAGGATTTATTAATTCTTAAAGAATGTGAAAAGTCAAAAGTGAACAAATTAAAGTGCACGAAGAAAATAAATTTGTGTTGGAGAATTAAAATTGAGCTGCATATGTCTATACATGAGAAGAGCATAAATATTCAGCTAGAACACGAAAAATCAAAATGAACGACTAAAAATGCACGGAGGAAATAAATGTGTCGGACAATTAAATTTGAAGTATATACGTCTATACATGAGAAGGAAATAAATATTAAGTATTATGACATACGTTTATGTGGGATATAAAAATAGTTAGTTAAACTGTACAATTTATATAACTTATGGTACAAGCATTCATTACGTGTATAATTTTTAAAGCCCATGGTACAACCATGGGAAGCTGTGTTCGTCCCTTTACCACATTTATATATAATAGAAATATAGACACAACAATGTATAAAGATGTATAAAAGTGTATGTACACTAGTAGTATATATTATTGCTTACAGTGCGTGTGTGTATATACACACATACGATGTATATACATTGCTTATATATGTATAATTGTGCTGGTGATCTAATGATCATAAGGAAATACGGAGATATGTGGGATGACAAGGTGATTTATCATAGTTTAATTTTGATCGAGTCATAGAATTCTTATTTTAGAATAGCGAATTAAGTAGTACTATTTTTATTTCATCAATCAAATTACTACTCCCTCCATTCCAAAAAAATTATTCTTTTATAATTTGACATAAAATTTAAAAAATAAAGGAAGAATTTTAAAATATATGGTTTAAAATAAGCCTTAAATATTTGTGTGACTGTAAATCATCTTATAAAGTTAAATTGTTTCTAAATATAAAAAGAGAATAATCTTTTTGGGACAGATTAAAAAAAAAAATGATTTTTTTGGGACATAGGGAGTTGTTGGGAAATAGTAATAGCATGACGTGACGATGTTCACACTGTTGAGAGGTGACAGTTGAGTTGACAATTGTGTGGAGTCTTGAAATTGCAAAACTGATTTTTCTTCTTTTCTAGTCTGTCTACTCTACACCCTAAGTGGTCGTTTGGTGCATGGTCAAAATTATCCCGGAATTATAATTTTGGGATTAATTTATCTTATATCTTGGGGTTATTTTATACCATTTCCTAGATGGTATAAAATAGTCCCAGGATACGAGATATAAGAAGATATATCTCAGCTTATATCATGGGATGTATTTTATATTTTGTTTGGTACAAGGTATAAATTTATCTCAGGATACAAAAATGATAATTTTTATCAAACATGATACAAAAATTAGTCTTTGGAATATCCCAGCTTATACCTTCTACCAAACGACCCCAAAAAATGTAAAGCTTTAAATTGATAAATTGATTTGTGGACGCTGGGCAATTAGCAGGAATGCCCTTATTTTGGGGTGGTCTTTAATTTTTATCCGAAGATCTTTAATTTTTATCCTTCACTTAATATCATGAGGTTTGGAGTTCGAATTCAGACTCAGTCAAAAAAAAATTCGCAAGACAGAGTTTTGTAGCAAGGTTACAGAGTGTTGCATTCAAAACTCTGCCTGCAGGTAGAGTTTTCCATTTAAAATTCAGCCTGACGTAGAGTTTTGCATTTTGCGAATCCAAATCTCTGCCTTGTGGATTTTTTTTTTTTTTTTTTTTACTGAGCTGAGGTTTGAACCCAGAATCTTAAGTTATTAGGCGAAGGACAAAAATTAAAAATTACCAATTTGAGGGGTAAAAATTAAAGACCAGTGCTTTTGAAGGGCAATCCGCATAAAAATTGTAAGTTATTTGTTGAGGGATGATTTTAAAATGAACTAATTGAATTAAATCAAAACATGTTATTTGTAACTCAATCATATCTAATACTTAACTAAACTGAGATAATTAAATATTTCGATCAAGGCCAATAATTACCATAGTTTTGATTTACTTGTTACATAATAAAAAACCTGATGAAATTGAATCAACACTTTGCAAACTAACTTTTTACTAAATCTTAACTAAACTTAGCTAATTAGAGATAATTCAATATTTCCGTTAAAGTCGACCATATTGTTGACTACTTGTTACATTCGCTATTTTTGTTTCAATTGATCGAATTAGATCTAAACTTGCTGATTGCTACTCAGTTCTATTTAATACTTAATTGTGTGAGATATTTCAATGTTTCAATTAACGCCAACCATAGTATTGACTAAAGTCAAACATCTACTTCTTTTTAAATTGATTGAATTAAATAAAAAGTTGTTAATTGTTACTCAATCATATTATTGGATAAATTACATCAATTCAGTATTTCAATTAAAGTAAATCATAGTGTTGACAACTTGTTAAATCCACTATTTTTGTTTAAACGTATTGAATTAGATCCAAACTTGCTAATTGTTACTCAATTATATTTAATACTTAAGTAATTGAGATAATTCAATATTTCAATTAAAGTCAACCATATTATTGACTAAAGTCAAACATCTACTTATTTTTAAATTGATTGAATCAAATCAAAAGTTGCTAATTGTTAAAGCCCAAACAGCCAAGAGCTCTGACGTTATGCTAAGTGTCGTTGTGCCAAATATGTGAGGCAAATAGCCTGACATCTACTTCTTTTTAAATTGTTTGAATTAAATCAAAAGTTTCTAATTGATAAAGCCTTTTTCATGCTGTCAAACAGCTGAACAATGATTTTTTAGTGTAATAAATAATTATTTTATAATGTGGTAAATTGTAATAAAAATATATGAAAACCACTAATTGACAGTTTGGATACATTACATTGTAGGTATCCACTGCAAAGTAAGCAACTGAAAGAGGTGAAACTCATATACACAAGAATATCCACTGCGAAGTAAATATTTGGAGCAGATTATTTTAATTAGACTCTAATATACAATCTGACAACCTCTTATATAAAAGGTGATAGATATGTGATGATGTCAAGTCTGGCATAATCTGATTCCCTGAGATATTATCAGTATTTGGATCCAAGCGACATTCCCTTTCTTTTACCTGACTTTCTAAGTCAGAAAAGCTCGTGGAATGAAATATTACGTTTTATAGATTTTTGGAGGTGGTCGGAATTGAAATATGTGATGCAAATATCTCGACACAACTATTTATGTTTTTCTTTTGTAGTTTTAAATAAATAAACACAAATTTATTATGTTAAACAATAGTAAACTAACTAAAATAAAGTTATAATGGTTATATTCATATTTTCATAACAAAATTACTAAGAAACAGAGAAGCGTATACTTTTATATGAAAATGCGACACAATCCGACTCCCCTTCATTTAAATTTACGCGTCGACATCCGTCTCCGTTCCCTTTAAGTTTGATACTATTGTTTTTGTACATTTTAACAAATATAAAAACATTTGTTATTTCAAGAAGCATTACAATTATATTCCAGGACATTTGTTTAAACAGATTGAATTGGATCCAAACTTGTTAATTGTTACTCAATTATATTTAATACTTAACTGATTGAGATAATTCAATGTTTCAATTAAAGTCAATCATAGTATTGACTAAAGTCAAAAATCTATTTCTTTTTAAATTGATTGAATTAAATCAAAAGTTGCTAATTGTTAAAGCCCAAACAGACAAGAGCTCTAACGTTGTGATAAGTGTCGTTGTGCCAAATATGTGACGCAAATAGCCCTACACCTACTTCTTTTTAAATTGTTTGAATTAAATCAAACGTTTCTAATTGTTAAAGCCTTTTCATGATGTTAGACAATAATGATTTTTTAGTGTAATAAATAAGTATATTTGGCACAACTCCTTTTGACATAAATTAGCACAAATGGGAGTATTAAAGTAACTTTACACGACTTTTGAGGGCATTAAAGTAACTTCACGTGACTTTTGAGGGAATAATAGTCACTTACTATATTTTCTATACCATTTGTGTAATAAATAATTATTTTATCATGTAGTAAATTATACTAAAAATATATGACAACGACTAATCGACAGTTTAGATACATCACGTTGTAGGTATCCACTGCGAATTAAACAACTGAAAGAGGTGAAACTCAGACACACAAAAATATCACGTTGTAGGTATCCACTGCGAAGTAAATATTTGGAGCAAATTGTGTATTAGACTCTAATACACAATCCGACAACCTCTTATATAAAAAGTGATAGAGATGTGATGATGTCAAGTCTAGCACAATCCGACTCCCTGAAATATTATCAGTATTTGGATCCAAGCGACATTCCCTTTCTTGTAGCTGACTTTCTAAGTTAGAAAAGGTTGTGGAATGTAATATTACGTTTTATAGATTTTTGAAGGTGGTCGGAATTGAAATATGTGATGCAAATAACTCGACACAACAATTTATGTTTGTCTTTTGTAGTTTTAAATAAATAAACACAAATTTATTATGTTAAACAATAGTAAGCTAACTAAAATAAAGTTATAATGGTTATATTCATATTTTCAAAACAACATTACTAAGAAACGGAGAAGCGTATACTTTTAACAGGAAAGCTTAGATCTAATTCAATCAATTTAAACAAAATAGTGAATTTAACAGGTAGTCAACTCCATGGTTGACTTTAAATGAGACATTGAATTGTTTCAATTTAGCAAAGTAATTATTAATTAGATAGAATTGAGAAGCAATTAGTAAGTTTAGATCTAATTCAATCAATCTATATATAATATAAAGCTAGGCATAGACAAGGTGATGTGACACCTCTCTATAGCCAGCATTCCTATTTATCTTTTTTCTCTTTTTTTGGCATTGTTTCCTTCATTTCTCTACATTATCTATTAACTAATTAGATTTATAAAAGGCTCATAAATAAAAATTGGATTTATATCCCTTTAAAATAGTCAGCCCCCGTAGCAATAAAGCCCAATAAATTCTCAGATTCAGCCCATGATTCAACCCACGTTGTAGTAGTATTTACTGATACATTAAATTTGCTTGCAATAAAGCCCTTAAGCGGTTTTCCTTCCCAAGTCAACTTCACGCTTCATTTGTTGGAACTTGAAAGTCCTTTAAATCAATGATAAGGTCTTTCACACACTATTTTGGTCACAATGACCCAAATGGGGTAAATTCATGTGATTATTTAGGTCAAATTTAATAATTTATGCTTACTTAATGTCATTTCTATCTTTTCTTCTTAAAATTTATTTTAATTTAAAATTGTACAATAGAGGTTATGATGGTTTTTACATAAGTGTGGCCAAATTTGGGTCAAATTGGTGTGGCAATTTAGCAACTGTCTGTAAATGAATTTGTCATTTACCAATTGCTTCTTCCAGGTGAAACTGCATACACATGTATTTCAGCAGATGCATTGGCTGACATTCCCCAGAAATAATTGTTGGCGTATGGTGCATAGGTATTTTCATCATTTGGTACTCCATATGCTTATTATTTTCATTCTCAGGAAGATCTTTTAAATTTAATAATTTATGACAGTGAAAAGCTTTACCAAGTTTCTACATCGATTATGAAACATAAGCACTTCTTTCTATACTAGTCTTGTACACTCTCTATTACCAAGTATTATGTTAATCTATTTTACCGACGAAATTGAACGTTGTATGAGAATTCGATTAGCCTTGATACTTTCTCACCAAATCAGTGTAAGCTCACTCTTTGCTTCTGTACATTCATGTTAATGTTGTAGATTTTTGGTGGAGAAATTTAACATCCATGGACAATATACTTTGATGAATCACTTGTAATGCGTATTAATCACTGATATTTACATTGACACTACATTCCTCTACATCTTGATACTATATTTTTGCCCTATGGCTATATATAGACTGTAAGTGATTTTTGCATGCTATTACTTGCTCTGACTTGGTTTTTATTGAATTTTAAGCATGTCGTACTCTTTTTTTCTCAAAGTTGGATACTGATCGGGATAATTTGACGTTCAGAGTTAGGATTTGTAGGATGTGGGACGCCATTATTCCTAAGAAATATGAAGAGTTGATGAGTTTGGGTATGATTTTCATTGACGAAAGGTACTAATACACGATTCTTATGCTTATGGATAAATTCTTTACTTTTAATTTTCAAAACACTTATTGTGATGAGGAAATGGGTATCAGCAATTGGCAAAAAAAATCAATTTTTCCTCTATATTTAATTCCATGTTCCTAATTGTTTGCTTATATGTCCTTCCCGAGATGGCATATATAACTCATGACGTTTAAAATGTGAAAGGTCAATATGTTTACCATAACTGATCATTATGTATAACAATTACATGGCCATATATTTATATAAGAACCACTTCGAATCCTGTCAGTAGTTTGCGAAAGACAACCTTTGAAAGATAAAAATTTGGACGATGTGAAGATGTCTTTTTTTAATCAAACAAAACTCATGAAAGACATCATCCTTTTGCATCAACTTCACAGAAGCTTTTGAAAATATGTTTTTGAGACAAGTTTGGTGCATACTTATGAACTGATAACTACATATTTCTATAGTGAGTCTAGAAAAATGTGTACATATTTTGCAACTTTCCCTTATTATATGTTTGTTTGCAACAATTTTTTGATATGCGGAAAGTAAATTATAATCACAAACAAAATATGTTGAAATAAAGATTTAATTGATGAATATTGCGGGTACAAGATCCGTTTACTCCTCGATTCTTCTCTCCTAATATTTCTCCGTAATTCGAGGGCCGATAGTAGCTTATTTTCGAACGTAGGATGATTTGGATTTGGATATGTGGACTTTCTTGGGATGTATTTAATCTCCATGAAAGGATATTGTGGATCTTCTTGAAGTATTTGGTTGTCAAGAAATATCCGGCCACATGTTGACCTCTTCCTGAATACCCATGAGTTTATGGGATATATGAGATCCCTCTTCAAGTAAATATGTGTCCTTTATATAGGCATAATCTAAGGTTTAGGGTAGAGTAGTCTCCAAGAAACCCTAACACATATTGGGCTCAACTTGTAGAGTCCCAAAAAATTTGGATGTCTACAATGTTACTAGAAAAAAATAAGAATTCTTTATACTGTCCTAGTAGTTTAACACGTTATACTAGCAAGTTATCATTTTTACCACCTTAGAGTTTATAGCCTGTTTGGCCAAGCTTATTTTCCCCCCAAAAGTACTTATTTTTTCAATAAGTGCTTATTTTAAAAAAAGTGAGGTGTTTGGCCAAGTTTTTGGAAGAAAATAAGTGCTTTTGGGGAGAAAGGTATACAGCTTTTTAAGCTAAAAAAAATAGCTTTTACCCAAAAGCACTTTTTTGAAAAGTACTTTTGAGAAAAATACACATAAAAGCACTTTTAAAAGCTTGGCCAAACACTAATTACCGCTCAAAAGTACTTTTTTAAATTAATTGGCCAAACACAAATCGCTTTTAGCCAAAAATACTTTTTTGAAAGTACTTTTTAAAAATGTTCGTTTTTTAGAAGCTCACAAACATGCTCTCTCTCTCTCCTCTCTCTAATCATAAGTTTTCGATTGTCATTTATGATTTAGGGACATGATTTGGGGTTTTGATTGCTGAAATAGAAATAGGAGAAATGAAAGGATAGGGATATAACAAAAGAAATAACCAGGAAAGGAAGAGAAATGCAAAAGAAAAGTATTAGAAACAAGGGGCATTTTAGAGGCATGAAAATGTTTACCTCATAAAACTTTAAGTGTCCAATTTATACTAAGAAACAAAATAATAAGAAACCTAAGAGCATCAAGGAAAAGAGTAAATGATATTCCATTTTCTGCACTACATTATTGCGCTTTTGTATTTTTAATTTTTTTTGCATCTTTTATTGAAGTTCTCATGTGCTGATTAAATGGCTTATTCCTTATATAATCTAGGATGTTTTTAACATATTTGTTTTGTCAGAATTTTATATAGATTGTTAGCAGAATCTTCAAAAGATGGTAAAGTCATCAAAATATTTTTGATTAAGAAAGATTAATTAAATTATTATACTAATATTCAATCGTTTTAAATGTTTTTTGACCGCGTGAAGCGCGGACAAGTACACTAGTATAAACGAAAATAGTGAATTTAACATGAATTACTTCAATTAGTTAAGTATTAAATAGAATTGAGTAACAGTTAGCAAGTTTAGATCTAATTCAATAAGTTTAACTAAGTATGAGTTAAGATTTAGTAAAAGGTCTGTTAAGTGTTGATTCAATTTGTATATAAATATGTGAATGTAACTATGGTAACAATACTTTACATTGAATTTCCTATTAAATATTGAAAAATCATTTCTTTTACCATTTTGCTCTATTCAAAAGATAATACTTAGCTAAATTGAAAGAACTAGATTTAAACTTGTTAATTTAACATGTTTTGATTCCATTAAATTCATTTTTTTTAAATAGTGGATTTAACAAGTAGTCAACGCTATGGTTGACTTATTTTTACAAAATCTGGTCATTTCTGCAATTTCTGTACAAAATTCTGAAAAACAGCAAATCAATGGCTATTTATGAAAAAAACTGCACTTTCATCATCTTCTTCACCACCTTCATATTGTTCTTCAAAATTGCTTCAAAGTTTTTCGTCAAATCAAGTCAAATCATTCCCAAGCTCGAAACAAAGCTCTTCTATACCAACTATAACAATCCCCACTCATCAATTTTGTCAGACAAACAAGAAATTTATTAAATCCATTTGTTAGTTTCTAAGCTTTTCCAAGAGCACATATGAAGATATGAAGATTTTCAAGAACACCATTAACTTGAAATTTGTAATTTATTCAAATTAAGTCTAATTAACTCCAAATTTCAGATCTAGCTCTTCCTCAACATAGAGAACAAAGCTCAATACAAGTTGAAATCAATCAACCCTCAAATCAACAAACCCAAATTGCTAGTTCTTCAAGTTCTTCAAACCTTCAAACCCAACAATGGTGAACTCTTTAAATCAACTTGAAATTCTTCCAAACTTCGAATTTTTACCTCTTTCACTAGGAAAACAAAGACCAATAGGTTTGAGCCTTCAACTTTGACCTAATCTTCAAAACCCATCAACTTGTTTTCAAGCTTTGAAGGTCAAAAATGATGAAACTATCCAAAACTCCTCCAAATGACTTCAAACTTTAGATCTAGGTAGATTTGACCTCTAGGAACTTAAATCTATACTCCAATTCAAATCAAACAACAACACTAATTTTTGTTTTTGCTTTTGGAATCTTCAGATTATTTTGTTGAGATTTTTAAAATATGAAGAACCTAGGATTAAGAATTATAGAAACAATCCTTTAGCCTAACGCTATGATCAGTAACGATTCTCCTCGTTGTTTTACATTACTGATCGGTAATTGTGAGCTCATTTATAATAAGGTTATTAATAATTTTAGTTTATATTTACTTCAATACTAAAAGTGACTCGATTCGTTATGTTAATAAATAATAATTTGACATTGCATTAACAAGAAATAGTAATATGGAGTTCAACAAAAAATAATACAAAATTAGACAACATGAACAAAAATAAAACTAAATTAAACAACTTGAACAAAAATAAAATAAAATTAAACAACAGAAATTAATCATTCGTTCAAATTATTCCACTCTTCAATATATAACGTCCAATAGAAATCAAATACCGTATGTATATAACCAATATATAATACTCTATTTATAGGAAAATTAAAAACACTTTCTGATACCAAAACAAAAAAGAAAAAGAAGAAAACATCCAGGCCAAATACCATATGTATATAGCCAATATGTAACATTCTATTTATAGGAAAAATAAAAACACTTTCAGATACCAAAATAAAAAGAAAAAGAAGAAAAAAATACACTCTAAACCAAATACCGTATGTATACATAATACACCTACTGTAAAAATAATAACAACAAAAAAAATAGGGCTATTGGTGCACACCGCATTAAAAAATCTGAAGATATTTGTTGGGAACATAAACTATGATTAGCCTAAGTGAAAGAGTATTTTTTTTTTCCAGGAAGAGCATTGATGTAATAGCACATAATAATAAAATAATAAAGAGCCAAGATTCCCTTGAAAAATCATGTGAAGTTACGATTATATCCCCATTTGTGCCAGTTTGTGACAAAAATAGTTGTGCCAATATTTTTTTCCAGGAAGGGCATTGATGTAATAGCACATAATAATAAAATAATAAAGAGCCAAGATTCCCTTGAAAACCATGTGAAGCTACGATTATATCCCCATTTGTGCCAGTTTGTGACGACAATGGTTGTGCCAAATATAATTTTCCAAAAAAGTAAAGCTTTAAATTGATAAATTGATTTGTGGACGCTGGGCAATTCGCGGGAATGGTCTTATTTTGGGGTGGTTTTTAATTTTTATACCTCAAATTGATGGTCTTTAATTTTTATCCTTCGCATAATATCATGAGATTTGGGGTTCGAGTCCCAGCTCAATAAAAAAAAAAAAGAAAAAAATTCGCAAGGCAGAGTTTTGTAGCAAAGTTACAGAGTTTTGCATTCAAAACTCTGCTTGCAGGTAGAATTTTTCATTCAAAATTCTGCCTGAGAGTTGCAAAACTCTACCTTGGGAATCCAAACCACTGCCTTGCGATTTTTTTTTTTTTAATTGAGTTAGAGTTCAAACCCAAAATCTTTTATTAGGCCAAAGGCAAATATTAAAGACCACCGATTTGAGTGGCAAAAATTAAAGACCAGTGCTTTTTTGAAGGGCAATCCGCACAAAAAAATGTAAGTTAATATTATATGATGTTTTGGACTTAATGACCGGATGTTTTGGGTCATTTTTATTGTACAACGGCTGCAAACTAGTGGAATGAGTGGTATATCGGCAAAGCTTTCCTTTAAAGAATAATTGTAACCGCAGTTTTGATTCTACATAAATTCCACATAAGGTAGAAAGTTCCTTTATTTTTGTATAAAGATCTTTCAACCTTTTGAGGTTGTATCCTTAACACATTTGTCTTTTGAGAAAACTTCATCTCAATATTCTTGTTTGACAACTCTTTCTTTTCATAATTACAATAATAAGAAATGAAAAGATGCAATTTCTTTTCAAAATTTTCATATGGCATACTGTGGCTTGACAAAGACGCAGGTGGTTGTTTGGCCTTCAAAAAAGGATCGACCTTCAATTGAAAAATATAATAATTACAATTTCCATTCTAAATAATTATAAAAAAATGTACCCAAAAAAACAAAAAACAAAGATAAGGTAGAAAACTCTTTTTTATTTTTATTTTTATTTTTTTATTTTTTTATTTTTTCTGCCTATTAGAGACCGTAACTTTCTCAACACTTTCGTCTTTGATAATCTCGATCACAGTATATTTTTTCTTACATGAGAACTCTTTCTTTCCATGTTCAACTAGAAGAGTGAGGATTTTTCAATTTCTCCTCGAAGAGTTTTTTAAACTTGAATTAGAATGAGGGCATACATTTTGAATCAACTTGGAATTTGATATAATGAGAGAATTATCCAAAGAAACTTAACAAAATGATATTTGTAAAAGCTATTTAACTACACAAAATATTAACTCCCTTTCACAAACAACTAAATTCAGCATTCTCTTGTGAACAGTAATACATTTTTATCCAAGAAATAACAAATTTCAGCATTCTCTTGCAAATATTAATACATCTTTATCCAAGAAATAACTGATTTCAACATTTTCTTGTAAAAATTAATACAACTTACCCAAGATTATATAAGATGAATAACTCTGTTAGTAAATTTAAGATATTGTTGAGATTTTATGATTTAAATGATTGATTTTAATTGATATTATTGTGGATGGGAGGATTTTATTAAAATGATATAAAGAGAAAGAATCATGTAGACCAAAACTAAAAGAGGATTTACATTACTGCATTTGCCGTGAAAGATGAATCCAAAAAAATATAAGTGATAATTTCAGAGACCTCTCCTCACGTTTGACCTCGTAATGCTAACCTTCCTCGTGATTTATGATATTACGTTTACCTCTCTTATTTTGACTTTTTGTTGTAATAACAAATCTTTTAATTAATTTATCATTAAAATTAAAAATTACAATCCGACTAATTTACCCTTTCTAATATATTTTTTATTTATTTGTTTTATAAACAAGAAGACGTCCTTCTAACGGATTGAAATCGATTAACGACGACTTCTCTTTGAAAATAATAATAGCTCTTCCACCATATCTGCAAATACAATAACTGCACCTTGTTTGATGTTAATCTTACTATTCCTGTCCATTGTCAACTCAAAATTATTCCTCAAAAACACAACGCCTCATAAACCTAATTAAAGAGTTAATTTTTGACATTAGATTTCTTGAAAATAAAAGGCATCTCAAAAAATTCGACCACCCCGGGTCTCTCCCCAACAATCAACATAGCTACAAGTCCGCGACTTAAGTGACACAAAAAAAAAAAAAGGTTTTAGTTTGGTCTCTTTCATGCCTTACGTAATACGTGGCGTGAAAAAAATGCTACTTTTTTTTTTTTTTGTAAAGCTATCAAAATCACGTTTTTTTTCATACTTTGGGCAAAGATTAGTCAAGTTTCAAAACCCCAAAATATTAATATTTTATATAGAACTTCATATCTTTTTTTTTGCGTACAATAACGTCGGCTCATTACATCAAGTATAACTAAACATTTGGATCTTCGTTTTAGGGGTTGTAAAGTGCCCTGAAGTAAGTTTTATTTGTTTGGAAACTTGTCATCTTTAGATTTAAATGTCATATTTTATAGGGTTTTGATTTAAGTGTGTTATTATTTAGTCAAGTCGAATGTATAAATAAAAATATTATATTACAAAATAATTCATCCAATACGAGAGGTTCAACCAAGGTATAATATATCTCATTCAATGCTCCCACCAAGGTTTGATCCCATGTTGTTGGCATAAAAAAGAAGTAAGTAAAAAAGAGAGGCTAAACCACCAAGCCAAATTGGAGAAAGCAACAAAGTAGACACTTTTTATTTTTTATAATGTTCACTAATGCTATCTAACTCGTTTTCATAAATTGAATTTTGAACCTCGAAATTGACATTCAAAACATCATTACCACAGGGTTAGCATCTCGAAATAGATTTTTTATCATTAGATTTTTACTAAAGATGAATGAAATTTTTGCACAAATTTGGGGCAAAATTCAAATTGAATGGGATAACATGTGTTTTTTTAAAAACCGGCTTAGCCAAACCTCATTGTGGCTGTTTGCCCGGCTAGATCTCGAAAAAATACCCCGAGTCAAAAAAAAAAATCGCGTAAATCGGACATCCGAGTGCAAAGTTATGACCATTTAAAGTTTCAATAATTTACAACTAGTTTTCTACCAATGCTCCTGTCCTTATTTTTTTATTTACGTCAAATTATCTATGATACATAGATTAATTAAGGTCATGCCACAACGTTAAGGGTTCGGAGCTACTCAAATTTAACATTTAACGTGGGAATATATCAATTTTTTTCGTCCCACTGTAAACACAATTCAACATTTGTTTCGATTAGCAATCATAATTTTTTTTTAATGTATATACCTCATATGTATGGGCAACAAGTTTTTTGGCCTCTCATTTTTTGGCATCTTGTGTGGGCAACAAGGCCGTGGTGGTGCAAGTACGTCTCATGGTGGTAGAACATCTCGGAGTAAAAGAGCCTCTCGTACTTGAAGTTTTATTTTGAATATTTTGTTATTGTAAAAAATGATGTATTACTTAATGCAATGAATTATTTTTGAATTATTTTGAACCTCTCGTATTGGATGAATTATTTTTGAATATAATATTTTTATTTGTACATTCGACTTGACTAAATAATAAAACACTTAAATCAAAACCCTATAAAATACGACACTTCAAGTTTTCAAACAAACAAAACTTACTTCGGGGCGCTTTACAACTCCTAAAACGATAATCCAAACGTTTAGGTATACTTGATGTAATGAACCGACATTATTGTACGCAAAAAAAGATATTAAGTTCTATATAAAGTATTGATATTTCGGGGTTTTGAAACATGACTAATCTTTGCCCAAAGTATGGAAAAAACGTGATTTTGATAGTTTTTTTTTTAAAAAGTAGCCTCTTTTACGCACTGATTTTGTGCGTGAAACCTACTTTTGTAACTTTTTTTTTTTTTTTTTTTTTTTTTTTAAATTTTGGTTCCATTTTTTTTTTTGGGTCACTTAAGTCATGGACTCCATAGCTACTTACAAAAATATCTAAATTTTAATTTTAAAATATTAAATGTAGTTTCAAAGATTAGTTCAATTAATTTCGAAAAGCGAAACGTGACAAGTAATTTGAAATAGCATGAATAACTAAGATATTAGATCATTCAATTACAAGATCCTTTGTCTTCTGGTAGGAGTATTATTTATAATCTTTTCCTGTTACAAGGTTCAATTAGATGGCCACTTAATAAATTTTTATACTTTAACATCCTCTTGAGACTAAATCTAGTTACAGAAAATATCTAATAATTCTATTAAACTCTTTAAACTTATTCTGCTTCTGAAAATAGTCGAACCCATGACTAACCATTTAATTCATCTCATCAGTTTATTGACGCCACTTGTTATTACTAGCCACAAATTCATATTTTATTTCAAATTCACAATGTTGTAATTAAGATTGTACAAAATATAATAAGATACGCTCATCCTTTATGTTTTAATAATAAGTATGAAAATCCGATAGCATTTACTAATAATCATCTTTTTATGTATTAACAATTTAAAAGATTAAATAGAGCACCAAATAAAGAAAATCTAGCGGGCCAAGGCTTGACCTGCTCCAGCCCGCCCTTTCCTATTTACATTCCTAATGTAATCTAGTTTCCGCTTATGTGTAAAATGGAATGAGCTCTTGCTCTTTGATAAGCATTGACATTCCGTCTTCACCAATAATGTACGCACCAAGCGCTAATAGAAAGTAAGAATGTCTTGCCGCTTAACTGTTGGGGATAATTTTAGAGATCTCCCCTCATGTTTAGCTTCATAATACTAACATCCTTGTGGTTTACAGTATTACGCTTACCGAAATAATTCTTTTAATTTATTTTTCATTGATTAAAAGATTTTTTAAGAAAATCAAAATAAGGAAAGTTAGCGTAATATCATAACCATAAGAGAAATTAATGTTTCGAGGCCAAACAGTAAGATCTCCATAATTATCCCAAAATAAAATGTAGAAGTTAGAAGAAAGTTGTGCTGAGAACAAAGATACATTTAGGGCTAGGTATTATATTTGGAGAAAAAAAAATGTAAATAATAAACAACATAAAACATTTACTACTTGAAAAAGTTCACTCCTTAAGACAAGTCATTGTGAAGAAACAACATTACTAATAAACTTTATTTGAATCTTATTATATTAAAGTTTCTGTTTAAAGACTCAACCAATTAGATGGCAAAGTCGAAGAACTAGCATCATTCATTTCAAGCACAAATTGTGGATCTTCAGAGCGAATCACAGATTGTAGCTGAACAATTTCCTTAACCAATTGAAGTTCAAATTTCTCGATCTTTTGATCAAATTTCTTATATCTTTCCAAATCAGTCAAGTTAAATCTTTTGACGGACAGTGTGTGAAAGTACCTTCAGTAACTTTTCCTTTGTTCTCACTTTCTTCTACCTTCCTTTTCTTCATTATATAACGGCTTGACGAAGATGCACTTGGTTGATTGGACTCCAAAAATTGGTGGACGACCGATTCAACATCAGGCTTACTAAAGAAAAATGGTTGACCTCCAATGGAAAAGATAATAACTGCGATCTCAATTCCACATAAAATAGAAAGCTCTTTTGCTTTCTTACTGAGAGATTTCTGCATATTAGAGATTTTAGCATGCTCAGCACATTTGATAAACTCTGTCTCAACATTTTCTCTTCTTTCCATGATTACAACAAGAGGAGAGGGAAAGATGCAATTTATTTCCCAAAGCGTACACGAAACTTGAATCACAATAAGTACATTCTCGAGCCAAACATGCAAATTTATAGCAATATTTTTCGAGAAAATAACAAAAATGGTCCCTTATGTTTGGGGGCAGGTTCAAATTAGGCCTTTAAGTATGCATTGAACATTATTGGTCCATTAGTTTTGTCAAAAGTTAACGCATTTAGTTTCCAGCAAATATTTAATAATTTATATCTTTAGGTTTGACAGAAACAGTGGGAAAAAAAGATTCAACCAGAAACACCAAGAAAGTCTCATCAAATACCTAAAATATACAACAATGGAAAAAACTTCAATTCACACTAAAAAGATAAGAAAATTAGCAGAAATGACAACTTAATAAGCTACACCAGAGTTTAGAAATAAATCAAAATAGCAGAAATTACAAAAATTGTAGCTCTAAATGTGAATTCCCGCTATTTTTTTTTTTTTTTTAAATAATTCCCGCAAATCTAACAGATAGAATTTGGTAAATATTTTATGGAGGCTAAACATATTAACTTAAAACATAAAGAACCAATCAGTGCATACCTTAGAGACTATTTTGAACCTACCCTCAAACACAAGGGGCAATTTTTGTCATTTTCTCAACGTTTTTTCGTCACAAGTCTTTCCAATTCTAGAATTTTTTCGTTGGCTAGATTCAAGTTTTACTATGTACAATAACCTCCATTATAATTGGATAAGATGAATTTACCTCCTGTCTTTTATGAAATTACTTAGAAGCCTAAATTCTTGAATTTAATGTAAATATTTCTTTTTCAGGTGAAGATTATTGGAAGCGCTGAAGTCATGCAAAAGTATACAAAATTACTAAAATTTACCCTTATTAATATAAACCACACATTTATTCATCACATATTTTATTAAATTTACCTTCTAATTATGCCTTTTAGTTTAATTAAAAAAAAAAAAAAAAAGACGCAGCGATAATACTTGTCAACAAAAACCATTTTTACAAAGGTGCTGTTACAAAAAATTAGTGAGCAAACTAGCTAAACTAACATATCAATATATTATGTATCATTGAGTCAAAAGATAGCTTTAATTTTCTGTAATCCAGTATAAATGACTGTCAAACACATTAAATTTTTGAAGCAATGTCATTTATTATGAAAAGCAATTTTATAAATTCATGGGTTTATGTGTCATTTTGCAATCAGTAATCTTCTGGTGACCATATCTTTGCGATAAAACTTACTTATGGGGACGTCAACATAATTTTAAAGCTAGAGTGAAAGGTGAGTATAATTAAGTATAACAAAGTATGCTGGGAAATTGTGGGGCCTGATGTGTATAATGTAGTGAAAGTCTTCTTTGAGGACAGATTTTGCCAAAGTCTATAACTCATACAAATCTGGTTCTGATCCCAAAGAAGAATAATGTTGAGACCTTTGCAGATATGAGGCCCATAAGTCTCAGTAGTTTTATTAACAAAGTGATCTCTAGAGTGGTGCAAAATAAACTTGAAAATGTTTTGCTTTCTTTGATATCTGCTAATCAGTTTGGTTTTGTAAAGGGAAGATGTATCATTAAGAATGTACTGTTAACCCAAGAGGTGGTATCAGATATAAGACTTAGGGGAAAACCAGCTAATGTGGTGCTTAAACTGGATATGGCTAAGGCCTATGATAGAGTGTCATGGGATTTTTTGACAAGAGTTCTGAGGAAGATGGGATTTGCAGAAGTATTTATAGATATGATATGGAGATTGATAGCAAACAATTGGTACTCGGGCCTATTCAATGGACAAAGCGTTCGTTTTTTTCCACTAAACAAGAGGTGTTAAGCAAGGAGATCCACTCTCTCCTGCTTTGTTTATTTTGTCTGCAGAAGTGCTGTCTAGAGCATTGAACTCTTTATTTGAGGACAATGGCTTTAGAAGCTATGGAATGCCTAAATGGAGTGCTAATTTGAATCATCTTGCTTATGCGTACATGATACTATTATATTCTCATCTCAGATGATACCTCATTGCACTCGATCCGGGAATATTACAGAGTATGAGTTAGTATGTCGTATGTGCTTTATCAACAAAGGAAAAAGTTCCTTCTACATGCATAGTAAAGTAGCAAATGTGATAGTGCAAGACAGGGAGGCTATTACCGGTTTTAATAGGGATCTTTCCTTTCACATACTTAGGTTGCCCAATCACACATGCAAGAAAGAGAAAGGCCGATTATAGTGAATTGCTCAAAAAGTGAAGGACAACCTACTTGGAAAGGAAGACTTTTATCTTTTGGAGGAAAAGCCGTTTTGATCAACGGTTGTTTTACCGAGTATGCCAATTCACCTACTCTCACCATCGACCTCCAAAGGGTGTTATATATGACCTGCATAGGGTGTTTGCAAGATTTTTCTGGAATAATAGTGAAGAAGGAAGAAGAAGACATTGGTCTTCATGGATGAATCTATGCTTGCCAAAGGAGGAAGGTGGAGTTGGATTCAGATCCTTATTTGATGTTTCTAAAGCATTATGTGCTAAACTCTAGTGGAAATTTAGAACTACAAATACTCTATGGTCAAATTATATATGGAACAAGTATTGTAAAAGGCACTACCCTCGCATGTGCCTTGGAAAGGAGGCTCTCGTGTCCGGAAAATGATGTTAGAAGCTAGAGACAACATGGAGCATGAAATGTGGTGGGAGCCAAGAAGTGGGCGCTAATATCCGGTTTGATAATTGGACAAAACTCGAGCTTTATACTACATAGTTCCCGATGAATTTGTTGTGGATGAAACAAGACAAGATGTGAAGGAATTGAGAAATCGATGGATGTGAAATACGAGTAAACTACAACAGCTTTTTCCTACAGATATTGTTGATCATATACTGGAAGAATTAGACTTTCATAAATCTACATAAGAAGGGGATAAACCAAGGTGGATGATGACAGCATCAGGTAAATTTACAGGTAGAAGTGCATGGGAGCTCTTAAGAAGGAAAGCTGGGAAGTCTGAGATATACAAAAGCATGTGGATACCAGGTTTGCCTTTCAAAATCTCATTCTTTTTTTGGAGATTGTGGAAATGCAAACTGCCAGTGAGGGATATAGTGAGAAGGATTGGTATTGATACAGAAGGAAAATGCTATTGTTGTGATCCTAAACAACTTGAAACTGTAGATCATCTATTTGTCACAGGAAAAATTGCTTCACGGTGTTTGGAGATATGTTAAAGCTGGCCGTAAGAATCACAACAACTTTGCTTCGTGTGAAACAAGCGTGTCTCCGGTGGAATGTCGATTTTTCATCTAAGTTCAAATCCATTATTAGAGCCATACCAGTGATCACAATGTGGCAAATATGGAAGTGGAGAAACACTGTGATGCATGGAGGGAAGATGACAATCAATAAGGTGATATATGAAATAAATTTGACCATACATCAGATTTGCAGAGTTAGAAATCCAAGAATGCAAGTACTAAAGTCTCTTCCACAGATTATGCAGATGTTTGAAACATACAGACCACATATAGTGAGCAAGATAGTGAGATGGAATTTCCCTATGCCAGGGTGGTTTAAGTGTAACTTAGATGGTGCTTCTAGAGGCAATCCAGGGCCAAGCTCAGTGGCATTTTGTATTAGGAAGTCCGAGGAGACCAGTGCATCTTTGCCTAGAAGAATATCAGATGGATCAAATTTAGTTGCTGAAGCAATGGCATTACAGGAGGGGATTAAATATTGTGTGACAAATGATCTATTGCCTGTAATATTGGAGACTGATTCAATGACTCTTAAAATGATCTTGACAGGACAATGGGAAGTACCATGGAGTATCTCTTTGATCATAAAGGATATTACAAGGTTGAGGAGGATAAGGAAGCGAGAGTGGAGCATGTACCGAGGGAAGGAAATGGATTGGCGCATTGTTTGACTAACTTTGTTTTTGATTTTGCAGTGTGAACATCATTTCAATACTTACCAATCACTTCTAAGGAAAGCAAGACAGACATTTTGAATACTAAAAAGCACGAGATGCCATACATCGAATCGTGCAAGCCAAAGATCATCGTATTCCAGAGATTAACACATGCAACGAGGGTTCGCAGGATGTCAAAGCAGACTGTGCCTAGATCGTATTTAGCAGATTGAATATAAAGACTTTTGGACAAAGTTACAACGTGGTATTAGTGTGATTACATGCTCATTCTGTTGTCACATGTCCAAAGGATCCTTTTTATACAATCATTCTTGAAGGAAAAGGTCAACACTACATAGGCCTGGATCAAACACAGAAACAGCTGAACATGAGGAACTTTCTGAAAGAATTCTATTCCATCCTTGAAGCTGTGGATCCATAGCACCTGGTGAGAGCTTAAGGTGTCAACATGGTATCAAGTCAAGGCCAAAGGATTTGCAATAGACAAGCTTTTAGACTTCCTTTAGTTTGGATTCATGTATTATATTTCTTTATTTTTTGCATTTTTAGTTTATGTACATAACTTGATTTTTAATAAAGCACTATCAGGCAATCTGCTTGGTAGTTTTGATTCAAAAAAAAAAAAAAAGAGTATAATTAAGTATAACCAGATGTAGATTACCTCAATCTTCAATCTTTTGAGTAGATTGCCCATTTAAAATAAAGGAATAAAATAAAATAAAAAAGGAATCAAACAATTCTAGCGACATACCTTTTCAATTAGGATTTACATTATATACATTGATAATATATAAAATATTTAGCCTATCATGTCAAAATTTACTAATGTATAACATTTTGTCCATGTTACTTATCAATTCTTATTCTAAAGAGTGACCTCTAATTGCATCTTAAGTGATTTGATTAATTCTGAAAATACTTTTACACCAAAAGTATGTAAAATTTAAACTCAATAATTTTTCTTGCACTAAATATTCTTTTTCTTGATGCTAACTTAATAGTATTTGAATCATATTATATTGTAATGTGCAACAAATAAGTAGCTTATGTTGTATGTATTGTATAAACCACTTTATCATGCAATTGAAGTGAGATGTAAATTAATTATGAGAACAAAATTCAAATTCTTGTAGACGTAAAAGAAAAAAATGCTAGGCTGTTTGTTTAATCTAAATTCTGGCGGATAGAGTCACTTGTTAAGTTGTTGGTGTGAAAAATATTAAACACCCAATAACATACTAAAAGTGCACCCAAGTTAACTCGGGTATCGTTGCTATCACTTGATATTTTTTTATATGTATATACTATGACAATGATCCAACAGAAGCATGAATGATATTCCCACAATTTGGAGTAAATATATTAGCTTCAAAAATAAAGAAGCAATCTATAGACAAATATGTATAATTGGGTTCATGTAATTGATGACCAAATTAATTTGTAACTGATTTGAGCAATTGATATAATCTGATCTGTGTAATATATATAATCGGATTACTATAATTCATTGGATTTGGCGTTACTGAAAAAAAAAAAAAAGAATGGGCGCATTCATCGCTAAACATATTTAGCGTCAGATTTGCGTCCGTCGCTAATATGCGAGTAGCTAACTTCTAACGGTGGAAAAACTAAATTCGTTCGAAACCTTGCGACGGACGGTATTCTATTGCCAAATTTAGCGACAAAAAAAATCCATCTCGATTTTCATTAATTCTGTCGTTAAAAAACTAATCTCTTTCTTGTTGCCCTGGAACAATTAAGAGATTTTGTAGCATAAATACAAGGTTCTTCTTCTGGCTTCAACATCCTTGGTCCCCCTTATGGACTCAAGTGATGGTTTGATTAGATATCTTACAACTAGAGTTCCTCTTTTTTTTCAATCCAGTTCCTCAACTGATACGAACTCCAGTTAGACTCAGACACCCTGCACTTTATAGTTATTGGGAGAACACCAAGGGCTCTAACAACAAAACGGCTTCCACAACTATGAAAAGAGAATTTCTATATCTCGCAAACTCCGATTGATATTTTTCATAGAGATGTAACGACCCGCTAGGTTGTTTTGAGCTTTTCAACTTTTTTTCACCGATATACCTTTCCTATAGTTTTTTAATTGTTATTTATGACTTACGGGGATGGGTGGAGTGATTTTCGAGACAATCGGGTGAGTATCTGACCAGATTTAGCAAGAATAGAGGTTCTTAAGTTAAGAAATTGAGGAGGGTCAATATCGGGGGTAAATGGGTCCATATCAGAGTTTCATCAATTTCATTAGGTCCGAAGTGTGATTTATGACTTAGTCGAGTAGTTCGGGTCCCGAGGGGGAGGTGATTTTGTGTTGGAAATTAGTTAAGTTTAAAGTTGGAGTTGACCATGGTCAGCATTGGATCAAGACGATCGGGTTTTGATGTATCGAGCGTGCGAGCAAGTCCGTAACATACTTTATGACTGAAATGTATATTTGGTTTTTATTCGGGGGGTTCCAAATGAGTTTTGAGTGTTAAATAAGAGACTTGGGCATAGCAATTTTTTTTTTGGTATCTGGTGTGAGCGCAATCGTGCTTAAGGGAGGAAGTTTGGCCAGCACGATCGCGCTAGTCTGGGTTTTCTAGGTTGAGCGCAATCGTGCTGGGTTACCATAATCACACTAAAGGAGCTTCAGGCATTAAAAACGAGTAGAAATAGGATTAAGGTTATTTCACCATTATTGGAGTTCTACAGCTCGGTTTGAGTTGATTCCAAAGGCTACTTGCACGATTTAACACGGGGTTAAGATTCTAACTCTCATTTGATGTTCTCTCTTGATTTCTTCCATTAATTAGCGTCCTAATCTATGATATTTGGTGGGAAACTAGGGATCTTAACCCTAGACTAGAAATTATGTAATTCTTCGATTTCAGGATCAATTTGTAGATGGATTTAGCTCATTTTTTGGATAGACCAATTAAGATATGCGTAAATTAATTTTGAAATGAAATTTCAATTTTGCCCTTGTGGACTCGGGTTTGACTTTTTGGGTGATTTTTGGGGCCCCGGATATAAGTAGAGTAATATGGGTATCTACGGACTCATATACTGATGTAGATTATGTATTTGATTGATTGGGAACAATCAAAGGCTTTGAAGAAAGGGAAGGTGATTTCTTGAGGTTCGTGGCACGTTTGCTCTATTTTTGAGGTATGTTAAGACTTCTAGATTTTGTTGAGGGATTTTTTGCTACTTAAAGATAATATGAGACTAATAATGGGTAAGGGAGAAAGAAGGGGTCTCCTACCTACAATTTAGAGAAGTTGGCCAAAATCTACATTCAGGATATAGTTCATCTGCATGGGATGCCCATTTCTATCATTTCGGATAGGGGCACACAATTTACATCTGATTTCTGGCGGTCTATGTAAAAAGAGTTGGGTACTTGGGTGGAGTTTGTGCAACCTTTCATCCCTAGACAGATGGCCAGGCCGAGCAGACTATTCAAGTCCTTGAGGATATCTTGCGAGCATGTGTGATCGACTTTAGTGCTCATTGGGACCAGCTCTTGCCTTTGGCGGAGTTTTCATACACCAACAAGTACAATTCGAGCATTGAGATTGCTCCATTTTATGCATTTGAGGTTAGGCCTTAGGGTACGAATTTGTGGAGAGAGTAGTCTGGATAAAGTCAAGTTGATTCAGGATAGACTTCTCACGACTCAGAGTAGGCAACAGAGTTATGCGGATATGAAGGTTTGTGATTTGGAGTTCATAGTTGGAGAGCAAGTTTAGTTGAAGGTTTCATCCATGAAGGGCTTGATGAGGTTTTGAAAGAAGGAAAAATTGAGACCGAGGTATAATGGACCATTTGAGATTGTTCAGTGTATTGGTGAAGTGTCTTATGAGTTGGCTTTGCCACCTAGTTTTTTGGGAGTTCACCCGGTGTTTCATATTCCGATGCTAAAAAAGTATTATCAGGACGATTCTCGTGTGATCCAATGAGATTCGGTGTTACTTGATCATAATCTGGCCTTCAAAGAGGAGCCGATAGCCATTTTGGATAGACAAATTCAGAAGTTGAGATCAAAGGAAATCACTTCAGTAAAGGTTCAATGAAGGCATCGTGGAGTTGAGGAGGCTATGTAGGAGACTGAGTCAGACATGCAGAGTAGATACCCTCAACTTTTTGATCGTTCAGGTATTTTGTTTTCTTTACTGTTTGAGGACGAACGTTTGTTTAAGTGGTAGATGTAACGACCCGCTAGGTCATTTTGAGATTTTTGATTCTTTTTCCCGATATACTTTTCCTGTGCTTCTTTATTGTATTTATGATTTGCGATGTGGAATAGTGATGCGATTCCCGTGGCAATCAGGTGAGTAACGGATCAGATTTAGCAAAATTAGAGGTTCTTATGTTAATAAAATGAGGAGGGTTGACTAAAGTCAACATCGGGGGTAATTGGGTCCGTATTGGAGTTTCGTCAATTCCATTAGGTTCGGAATGTAATTTATAACTAAGTCGAGTAATTGGTTCGGGTCCCGAGGGGCAGGGGTGCTTTTTGGACCTTGGGTTAGAAACTAGTTAAGTTTAAAAGTTGGAGTATCGGGTCAAGACGATCACATTTTGATGTTTCGAGTGCGCGAGCAGGTTCTAGCATGTTTTATGAGTGAAATGTATATTTGGTTTTTTATCCGAGGGTCCCAACTGAGTTTCATTTAATTTATTGTGTGCAACGTGTGCGTGTCTCATTAATATGATACAACTACAACATACTTAGTGTAATTTCACAAATGGGGTTTGGGAGGGTAAGATATACACAGACCGAGTGTTAAATCAGAGATTTGGGCATAACAAAATTTTCTGGTAGTTGGCGTGAGTGTAATCATGCTGAAAGAAGGAAAGTTGGCTCGCGTAATCGCGCTGAAGGAAGGAAAATTGGCCAGCGCAATCGCGCAATCACGCTTAAGGGAGGAAGTTTGCCTAGCGCAATTGCACTGAAGGGGGAATCTTGGTCAGTGCTATCGTGCTAAGGGATATCGATCGCGCTAGTCTGGGTTTTTCGAATTGAGCACAATCGCCTTTGGGCCATCGGGATTGCGTTAAATGAGCTTCACGCATTAAAAAATGAGTAGAATCGGGATACAAGGTTATTTCACCATTGTCAGAGTTCTAGAACTCGGTTTGAGGTGATTCTAAGGCTACTTGCACGATTTAACTCGGGGCAAAGATTCTAACTCTTATTTTGATGTTACCTCTTGATTTCTTCAATTAATTAGCGTCTTAATCCATGGTTTTGGGGTGAGAAATTGGGGGTTTAGGCTTAGAGTAGAAATTATGCAATTCTTTGATTTCGAGATTGATATGTGGATGGTTTTAGCTCATTTTATGGATTTAGACCAATTAAGCTATGGGTGAAACCATTTTGAAATGAAATTCCAGTTTTGCCCTTATGGGTCCAGATTCGACTTTTTGGGGCCCGGAATATAAGTTTAGCAATATGGATGCTTACGGACTCATACACTCATTTAGATTACATATTTGATATAGATTGGGAGCAATCCATGGATTTGATGAAAGAAAAGGCGATTTCTTGAGGTTCGTGGTATGTTTTCTCGGCTTTCGAAGTATGTGTTACATCTCGTGTTTTCATGTGTTGGGAAGCATGCGAGTTAAATGACATTAGTAATAGAAAACGAGGTTATCCCCCCAAGATTATAGGTGGATAAAGTGATGGTACAAATGTATCATAAGGATTAGAAGTTAAACAAATCAAAGAAAATAAGTTTAGTCAAGGTTCGAAATTTATTCGAATGAAATACGGTACAAGCTATAATATCCCGTATTTTTGGACTAGAAAATTGAACCGTCCAACACGAGAAAATTTACCCGAGCCCGAAGGATTTGGTCATATTCAAGGATGAAAATAAAGAATTCGGTGTATACAGGGAATGAAGTCCCGAAATGATTTAAGACGAAAAAGTGTGACGAAGATGATTGGAAATAATATTTTATGTGTGGCAAATGAGGTTATGGACTAGTGCTATATCACATGAGTATAACAATGAGTATATAAATACTATTTAAGTAGATTGAGATCAAGAATTAACTATGTGTGTAATTGGTTAAATGTTGGATTGTAAGCAGAGATAGAGACTTGAATATATTATTGAATAAGTGATGGGTGGCACCTCTTTTTGTTTGCCACATGGCAGTAGTAGGTCACTCAAGCATGCGACTAGGTAGCTATATATAAAACGATGAGCCAACAACACTTAAAGTGCATGTTGACATGTGGGAAAAGGTGCATGACACCATTAGTCTTGAAAATGATCATTTGGATAATAAAGAGGCCTAACCAACTAAGTTTACACATATACATATGTGTATGTATTGACGTGAATTTGGTGGCAGATGGGGTTTTTTTTTTTTTTTTTTTTTTTTGTTGTTGCTGGAAATACTATTCATTTAGTGCCCTTTTCAAAATACTATTCATTTAGTTCCCTTTTCAACTTACAATACCAACCAAAAACGTTGGATTTGATCTCTTTGCCAATAAGGACGGATTTTTGCATATCGCTTCGATGTCGTTGTTTCATTTTATCACATTGTTGAATTTGGGATTTCTTTGAAGTAAATTCAGGTGGAATAAGAGTAGTCCTTGGCATATATGGTAAGAATTTTTCTCTTCTTGATATATTTGTCATAGCTAAATTGTGAGATGGGAACTACGAAATTAATTGCGGGAAATCAGATAAGTTATTGTTGTTGCTGTGTGGGCTGATTTGAGATATATTTTTGGGTCGTGTTGTGGCTGGAAATTGTTGGAGTAAATTAAGTATATTGTTGTTGTTGGCATTGATATGTATTTTGAAGGAAATAAAAATTGGAGAAGTGTGTTTGATAATCGTATCCGGGCTTGTCGCTCGTCGTAAAATGTTTATGATTTGTTCTTTGCTACATGGTATCTTGTTATTGAGGTATATACTTGCTGGATTGTTCTGGTTGTTGTTGTTGATATATGGAGTTTGGGAAATGAGAAGAACGGGGGAGATGCTGATCATTTTGTTTTAGGATAAGTTAAATTTTCGTTATACGATTAAGAGAATCGTTTGTATGGTTAACGATAGTATCATTGTTTTTAGATATAGATCATGGAGCAAATACGAGTTGAGTTCTTGAGTCGTTGAGCTAAGACCAGGAATGTTAAGGCTATCCTTTCTTTCATTTTGGCATGATCCTTATGATATGAACGAACGAAAAAATGAACAAACTTTCATATCACTCTACCCTTAGAAGCATTAGGAGTACTCTAATCTTTGATGTTCCTGTACCCTTTTTATGATTATCCCTTCTGTTCATGGGTCTTGAGATTACGTATATTGATGATGTTATCTCAAAGATGTTTATCAGAGGTAGCATGACTTTATGTCACTCCGAGGGTTTTATTTATTCATCTTACTTATGCATTGCATTCATTTAAACATATGCACATTGACCCTTAACCAGAAGTGTCACACCCTTAATCCGGTAGGGTGTGATGGGCACCCGACCCTTACTTAGGGCCGAGCGAACCCTCTGACTATCACAATACTCGTAGTCATAATGGGCCCTTAACCAGATCATAACTGCATAATGAAAATTTCTGAAAAACAAACATACTTTATATCTTTTTCAAATTAAACAAACTTGTAACCGTACAAAACCTGTAAAACCACATGTAACAATACTACGGCTTATGGAGCCGCTCACAACGGACATCTTATACACATGACTCTGTCTGCAAAGTCTCTAACATACTCAGATACCATAACACACGTATACACTGACTCGGCGGCACTGGGAGAAAATGGAGCTCGCCAATCCCGCTCGAAACACCTTGCTAATGTCTTCAGCTCACGGGTGTACGCGCGGCATGAACGACCCCGAAGAAAGGGGGTCGATACGGAATATGTCTTGAGTATGTAAAGCAGGAAATCCATTAACAGAATCATAACCGGAATGAAAAACCACAGAAAAAAAAAAGTATAGGAACCGGAGAGTCATAACTTGCCTGTGCAACACTTATCCTGTATACACACATGCCGGTGAGCAAAACATATCATAATCATATTAATTCGGAAATCATATGCGAAGTACAGAAAACAGATTTAGTAATCAGAATGTCAGAAGGCTTAGCTTATTCTTCTTTCTTTTCGAAAAACATTTCTGTCTTACATATATAGAAAATAGATCATATCATAATAACTGACATTAACCGATGTGGGATTCGCCTAAACCAATGTGGGATTCGCCTAAACCAGTGCGGAATTTTGCCTCGCCACTGGGCTTGCCACCATGGGTTTGCCATTGGGTTTGCCCACCACTTACCCTCCGAAATAAACGGATCGTATTTACGAATATCTATATATATATGTAACACACATACGTGTCGCCCCTCGAAGTGAGGGACTCGGTCGATTTAATCATCGGACTATCACATCATCACATCGGACGAATCATCATATTATCGTATCATGATTATCATGTCATCAGATTATCATAGCATCAGATTATCATGTCATCAGATTGTCACATTATCAAATCATTATGTCATCAGATCAAACAGAATATCATATCATATATCCTATGCGGTCCATAATGGGACCCGGCGGACGGAACGTGGTCGCCCCTCCTGCCTTGGGCGCCACAACTCATCATACTTCGGAAATTTTCAGATCTCCTGCATCTCCGTCACACATCATATCATATAACCACGGTACCCGGCCAAAAGGGGCTCGGCGTACCGGACACATCATAACACCATAATAATAGTCGCTCATCATACTTCGCATTGTGCGCACGATAGTACCGGCCCGGGACTCGGCGAAGGGAATAACAAAAATGTGCACGAGCAGACTCGTGGGATCTATATGCCATTCAAACATTCATACAGACTTAACGGAATGGTCAGACAATTTATCTTTCACAATCTAATAGCATTAATCATAGCAACTCTCTTGCGGATATTATTCGGAAACATATCAAATAAAACTTTACCAATCATAGTTATATCTCAAAATCATATGCATACGAATTCTCATTTCATACATTTACACGGACTTAACGGAATAATCAGACAAATTATCATTTACAAGCCGATGGCATTGACCAAGTCAAATCTCTTCCAGATATTATCCGAGACTTATCAAATAAAACTTTAGGCATCATAATCACGTATCAGAATCATATATATACGAATCTTTATTTCAAACTGAACAGATAAGTGAGTAGTCATATTCGGAAGTCAGATCATTAGCCATATTAAGTTATATTAACAAGTTGTTAGAACTATACAACGGAACGTCTTGCGGGCCCACGGGCAAGTACCAAACCGGCCCGAGCCCGCCTATGAATGTCGGGGATGTTATACATTAGGGAACCTCTCACGAGCGTTTCGGGGCGATCCGAGCTCATATGTGAAAGATACGGACGTCCGTAGTTTCCGACTCTTTTATGAACATAATCTTTTATGCACATTCATATTCAATCATACAAAGGCATAGAAACCATAATTTGACTACATTATGCATACGGATGTCAAGAAATAAATAAGAATCACGGACATGCTCGGATCGCGGAGTAGAGTTACCTCGGGGATCATATCATAGCCTATTCATACTAAGACATGCCAAAGAAAGAAAGGTGAGCTTTACATACCTTGGCCGCCCTCTAAACTAATCCACGCTTACGTCTCGGCTTCTCGCGATCTACAAAAATGTCATTGAACACCCAACATTAGCCATAAGCATTAAAGAACCCAATTCCAAGCCGTCACTTCTTCTATGAAAATTTCGTAAAGACGCCTCCCCTATATATTCACCAACCCCCGAAAATTTAACTCGGCCAATTATCAACAACAACCAAACCAACAACCATCCAGACAAGATTTAAGAATATTCCGAACAATCCACAAAGTATTCAAGACAATTCAAACAATATGCTATGAAACCCCAAACCTTCCAACTTAATGAATACGACAATAATGCGTTTCTTTCTTTCAAATTCTCATACTACGTCAACAATTCCATACATTACCACATTACCTTCATAAATATAAGAAAACATATTAGAATCATATTAACTTTCAAAACAGCCCACAACACTACAACTTCGACATAAGTCATTAAACCTTTATTTTTCATCACATAATGCACAAGAAACAACAACCAAATATTACATAAAATTTGTTCATCACACCCCCCTCCAAAACAGCCCCTACACGGCCACACACACACCATACACCACGGTTCAACACCAACATTGAAGGTTTCATGATTTCCATCCATTTCGACACTCTACAACCACCAACATGCTAATTAGAATTAATGCATCACTCCTAGACATACAACACACATGCACGGCCAACATCAACATTCATGGCTCAACTTCAACATTCATATTTTCATGATTTTCATTCATTTCCACACTCCACAACACATACAAACCATCCACAACATAAGAAAAATAAGATTGAATCTCACCTTCTTCATGTTGCTTCACCACTCGGCTAGCCTCTCATACGACCTCAACGAATGATTTATTTGCTCCAACGACCCTTCCACGTTGACGAGGACCTTCCAATTAGTATGAAAGCTTGAGGAAAGAATTTTTCCATGATCAAATCCATGGGGCTGGTTCGGCCAGCCCCCACCTCTTGGCCGTTTTCTCCTCTTCTTCTTTTCTTCCATGTTTCTTGAAAATTCTAGGGAAAATATGACTTGTATGATCTTTGCTTATACATATATATATATATATATATATATATATATAAATATAGGGCACATGCCATGCACATGGCCGGCCACCTTTGTTTTTTTTTTTTTTCCTTTCCCTCCAAATTTCTTCAAATTTCTAGAATTTTCTTTAAATAATAAAAGATGACTAATATGATCAACATGTCATCTAATTCCATACATATATATCAAGCTTCCATGTGGCCATGGCCCACCTCACTCTAATTTCATGAAATTTTAAATTTTTCCATAATGCATTTTTTAGTCCCAAAATTTTCCTTAATGCTTTCCTTCCAATAAAATCATAAGCCACTTGTCGTAAAACAAAGTCGAGAGATAACCTTGTCCATAACTCTTCGCAACCAACTTAAAAATATTCCGACGTGCGAAATGCGAGATATAACAAGAAGGCTTTATATACGCTTATATTACATGCATACGGGGTATGGGGAAAGGGATAGGCGTTATATACGCATCGCCACCTGATTAGCTGGTATACGATGATGATGATGATTATGTTGCCCACAGAGGGGCTGACATGATATGATATATGGATCGGACTGCAGGTTCCGTAGCACTAACATTATGGATCGGGCTGTACGTTCCACAGCACTAACAGTTATATTATGATATACGTTTATGATTTTGAAAGAAAACATGCATATCATTCGCCCTCAGAGGCACTTTCAGTTATACAGAATTGTACAGACATTTCCAAATATACAGTCACACAGATAAATTCAGATATACAGATTAACTCTTATGTCTCAGATACGTTTCTTGGTTCTTACGTATATGCTGTTTTCATGCCTTACATACTAGGTACATTATTCGTACTGACTCCCCTATTGATTGAGGGGGGGGGGGGGCACGTTTCATGCCCGTGTGTTCGAGATCCGGTTGGTGATCTATCTATTAGGATCCCAGCTCGGTGAGGTTGATGCACTCCATTTATTTCGGAGATGCCAGGAGTTAGCATGGTTTTATGTGTATATATATATATATATATATATATATATATATATATATATATCTATGTAGGTACATATGTATGAGTATGGCGGGGCCCTGTCCCGACCACGTTGTGTTATGTTTTCCAGTAGAGGCTTGTAGACAGTTATATATTATCAGATAATGTCCAGACTTGTGGTTTCACATGTTGTCACAGGAGTTATGATAGCCTTATCGGCTTATAAAGTATGTTCAGTATATTCATTCAAATGAGCCTTTCAGATTAGTTGACATATGCATGCTCCGTATGAGTTTATCGAGAATCATATAATGGTCCTAACGGCCCACCTATGCTTATGTTGATGTCATAGATGTATGTCAGGTGGTACTTGACTAGTATGGTCAGGTGCCTGTCATGGCCCTCCAGTTTGGGTCGTGACAAAAGTGGTATCAGAAACGGCCTTGTCCCTAGGGGCGTCTCTGGCCGTGTCTAGTAGAGTCTTGTTTATGGGTGTGTTGCGCGTCACACTTACAAATAGGAGGCTGCAGGACATTTAGGATGGTTAACTTCTTTTCTACTCTAGATCGTGCGATAGAGCGAAGTTGTAGTGTATGAGATTTTCGGTCCTAACCCTGATTGTTTTTGTCGTAGTGAGATAGCTTCTATAGGAAAGAAGGCTGATGGTCCAGGGGCTTCCAGAGTCAGCCATTCTTATAATACAGACCCATCGAAAAATGTGCCCTCTATCAAGACAGATCCATCGGAAGTCATGTCCTCCATAGAGACAGATCTATCTGAGATCCAGGAGGAACCTACTGAATAGGTAAGGGATAGACAAGTATTGGGAGATGACCATTTATGTAATCCCAGAATGATGGTATTTGTAGAACGAGGGTCAAATGAGAACAGTGGTAAGTCTAGGAGAGTCAGTTTAATTGGTACATTTGTAGATGGTGTGGGTGTCACAGAACAACCTGTGGAAGAGCAACTAGATGAAGAACTCCCCCAACTCCCATTAGACCAAATTATACCGGATCAGAGTTCTCGAGTGGGGCTAGGGTAAGGGTTTCCCTTGTTGGAACTTCAGGACGTCAGTGCTTATATATGGAAGTAAAGTTTATCGTTCAGTCATTTTGGAATATTAGAGGTAAGTTGTACAACATGAGTATTAATTGTAGCAGTAAATCCAGATTCACTTATAAGGTGTTAAAGAACAACAAGATAAGGGGAAAATATGATTTATGAGTATGTAAACCTCTGTGAAGGGAGTTGATTGATTAAATGTTTAGAAGGAAAAAGATGGAATTCTAGAAAGAGTGTTCAGATACAACTTATGAGACGAGCTTTATTGCTTTGCATTCTTTTATAGTAATCAGCTCTGTGTGGTTGAGTTGCATATCATATGTGTTTCTATATGTGGCCTTCTAAGGCATAAGATGTGTTTTCTGGGCTGTGTGCACGTTTGGGATTGTTATATTTATAGAGGAAACTCTGCCAAAATTTCCTGGGAATCTGAGAGAAATTGTGGAAACCTTTAAGTAGGATCATGACGAGAAGAAAGAAAGGGCCTAGTAGCAAGTGATTAGAGATGAAGTTAGTAGTCAATTGCAGGATAAATGTAGCAAGTATGTATTACGCTGGAAGGAATGATGTTTAGGTCAGGATAGGATAAGAAACATGCGAAGGGAAAACGATGTGCTTGGGGTAGAGAGAAGCTTCTGTGCCAAGGAGAATTAAAGAGATAAATATTGCAGAAGGAGTTCACAAGTCAGAAGAATTTGACTAGCTCTTTTATGTTTTTGGAAGATTGAGTTATGAAATGAACTTTATATATATGTATGGGCCTATGCATGTAATACCGATTCAAATTATTAAGTTAGATTTCACCCGATGATTATAGCGGGAAAACTTTTAAGTCACTATAAGCCAACCCTAATGACCTTAGAGATACCTCGAGGTAATAGATCGAAAGGGATATGTTTACTAAAGCTCCTTTCCTGGTAATTGGTTTATCTTATGACTGCAGTTGCATTCTGTATTATAGTTCAGGTTATTTATCCTGGAACTTACCTGAATGGCTACACGATAGGAGTTTGTTATCACTGATATGAAGAAAGGTGAGAGATGCAGAAAGGAAGAGATTCAGACTATGATAATGAAAAATAAGATAAGGTTGATCAACGAAACAAAAGAATGATAAGTGACGAATGTCTAGTATGTGTGATGGGTGTGATACGAAAAAGAAAAACATGTTGGAGACAGAGAAGGAAAGGTAGAAGTGAGGCAAATAAAAGGAATGTCTACTCGAGTAGTAACCTAATGAACAGAATACGAAAGAAAATCAAACTCTGTAGATATCCTAGTACCAAGCGAGAATGTTAATAGATGTTATGAAATGATTGGAATTTTGAATCGTATTATAAGTAATATGTGACTAATTAGATTATGACGAGGGATATGGGATTATTTGTTGAGTAAATTATCTTATGCATAAAGAGTGACTTTACGCACAACATCTCTCCAAAGAATTCCAAAAGGACCACATACTACCTTGTTACTAATATATTGAGATAGAAGAGGACAATGCTTCTATGACAGTGTGAACTGATCGGAGAAGAGTATGGAATGATTGAGGTTGAGCCTTAAGTTATATTTTTACTAAAAAGAAGTCAATGGTATTCTGGAATATGCTTATTATTATTGTACTATGAATGAAATCATTTGAGCAAAAGGATCAGAAGCAAGGCAAAAAAAGAAACAAGGTCTGACCGTAAATGATCGGTGGACTGACTTTATATGTATGTCAAGACAGCAACAAATGGAATCGCATCCTCAGTGAGTTATGTGGCAACATGTGGTTGCCGACGCTCTTAGTCGTAAATCCATAGGTAGTTATCCTACTTGCAGCCAGAGAAAAGAGAGATGGCTCGTGAAGTTCGTTAATTAGCTAGCCTTGGAGTTCGGTTGTTGGATTCAGGTGATACAGAGGTCACTGTCCAGGATACCACAATGTCATCTTTAGTAGTGGAGATAAATGAGCGTCAGTATGAGGATCCTATTTTAGTTCATTACCGAGATATGACTCCTCAGAAAGAAAAGACACCCTTTGTGATTACAGGAGATGGAGTACTCAGGTATCGAGGTAGATTATATGTTCCTAATGTGGCAGGACTTCGTCAGCAGGTTATGGGAGAAGCTCATTATTCTCGCTATTCTATCCATCCGGGCACAAAAAAATGTATCATGATATTAAAGAAGTGTATTGGTGAGATGGTATGAAGAAATATATAGCAGAATTTGTCGCTTAGTGTCCAAATTTCCAGCAAGTTAAAATAGAGCATCAGAAGCTAGGAGGTTTATTACAGGACATTTAGATTCCGACATAGAAGTGGGAGGTAATTAATATGAACTTCATTATAGGCTTGCCCCGTACTTATCATAAGTATGATTCGACTGGTCGTAGTTGATAGACTTACAAAGTCAGCACATTTTCTACCGGTCAGAACTACCTATTCAGCAGAGGATTAAGCAAAGCTCTATATTAAGGAAATTGTACGACTTCATGGTGTTCCTACGTCCATTATTTTAGATAGAGGAGCACAGTTTACCGCTAACTTCTGGAGATCTTTCCAGAAAGGATTAGGGACTCAGGTGAGCCTTAGTACAACATTTCACCCCCAGATAGATGGGCAGGCTGAGTGTACTATACAAACACTTGAGGATATGCTGCCAGCTTACGTGATTGATTTTCGAGGTAGCTGGGATGATCATTTTCCACTTATTGAGTTTGCATATAATAATAGCTACCATTCTAGTATTCAAATGGCCCCTTATGAGGCTTTATATGGGCGGAAGTGTAGATCACCCATAGGATGGTTTGATATTGGAGAGAATCAGTTGGTAGGCCCAGACTTAATACAGCAAGTAATTGAAAAGGTGAAGATGATTCAGGAAAGATTACTAGCGGCACAGAGTTGACAAAAATCTTATGCAGATAATCGACGACGTAAATTAGAGTTCAAGGTAGGCGATTGGGTCTTCCTAAAGGTCTCGCCTATAAAGGGAGTAATGAGATTTGGAAAGAAGGGTAAACTTAGTCCTCGATATATTGGGCCATACAGAATTATTCGTACAATGGGTAAAGTAGCATATGAGTTAGAGTTACCTTCTGATCTGGAGACTGTACATCCAGTATTCCATGTGTCCATGCTCTGTAAATGCATAGGAGATCCCTCGAGAGTCGTACCAGTAGATGATGTTCAGGTTCTGAGAGCAATTATCGTATGAGGAAACCCCAGTGGCTATATTAGATAAACAAGTCTGTCGATTGCGAACCAAGGATGTGGCTTTCGTTAAAGTGCTTTGGAAGAATAATAATGTTGAGGAGATGACTTGGGAAGCTAAAAATGACATGAAATCCATATATCCACATCTATTTCCATCTCTTGAGGAGATCTAGACTTCAGGTATGTGATGTACTTATAGCTATTCTATTTGGTCGTGTGAGGCCATAGTTATTATTGCTTCGTGTAGACCTGTGAGGCTTTGCATTGTTGAGTTGCGGTATGACAGGTTGGTATTAGTACAGTTATAGATGAGACTCTGTCGAAATTTTTACGAAATTTTTATAAGACTCTATAGGCTAGACATTCGAGGACGAATGTTTTAAAGGGGGGAAGGATGCTACATCTCGTGTTTTCATGTGTTGGGAAGCATGCGAGTTAAATGACATTAGTAACAGAAAATGAGGTTATACCCCAAGATTATAGGTGGTTAGAGTGATGGTACAGATGTATCATAAGGATTAGAAGTTAAACAAATCGAAGAAAATAAGTTTCGTCAAGGTTCGGAATTTATTCGAATGAATTACGGTCCAAGCTATAATAACCCGTATTTTTGGACTAGGAAATTGAACCGTCCAACATGAGCAAATTTACCCCAGCCAGGAGGATTTGGTCATAGTCAAGCATGAAAATAAAGAACCCGGTGTATACAACGAATAAAGTCCCAAAATGATTTAAGATGAAAAAGTGTGATGATGATGATTGCAAATAATAGTTTATGTGTGGCAAATGAGGTTATGAACTAGTGCTATATCACATGAGTATAACAATGAGTATATAAGTACTATTTAAGTGGATTGAGATCAAAGAATTAACCATGTGTGTAATTGGTTAAATGTTGGGTTGTAACCGGAGATAAGGACTTGAATAAATTATTGAATAAGTGATGGGTGGCACCACTTTTTGTTTGCCACGTGGCAGTAGTAGGTCACTCAAGCATGCAACTAGTTAGCTATATATAAAATAATGGGTTAACAACACTTAAAGTGCATGTTGACACGTGGGAAAAGGTGCATGACACCATTAGTCTCGAAAATTATCATTTGGATAATAAAGAGTTCTAACCAACTAAGTTTACACATATACATATGTGTATGTATTGACGTGAATTTGGTGGCAGATGGGGTTTCTTTTTTTTGTTGCTGAAAATACTATTCATTTAGTTCCCTTTTAAACTTACAATACCAACCAAACGTTGGATTTGATCTCTTCGCCAATAAGGACGAATTTTTGCATACCACTTCGATCTCGTTATTTCATTTTATCACATTGTTGAATTCGAGTTTTCTTCGAAGTAAATTAAGGTGGAACAAGAGTAGTCATTGGCATATAAGCTAAAAATTCTGCTCTTCTTGATATATTTGTCATAGCTAAATTGTGAGATGGGAACTACGAAACTAATTGCGGGAAATCGGATAAGTTATTGTTGTTGTTGTGTGGTCTGATTTGAGGCATATTTTTGGGTCGTGTTATGGCCGGAAATTTTTGGAGTAATTTAAGTATATTGTTTTTGTTGTTGTTGTTGTCATTGATATGTATTTTGAAGGAAATAAAAATTGAAGAAGTGTGTTTGATAATCGTATCCGGGCTTATCCCTCGTCGTAAAATGTTTATGACTTGTTCTTTGCTACATGGTATCTTGTTATTGAGGTATATACTTCTTTGGTTTGTTACGGTTGTTGTTCTTTGATATATGGAGTTTGGGAAATGAGAAAAACGAGGGAGATGCTGCTCATTTTGTTTTAGGATAAGTTAAATTTTCGTTATACGATTAAGAGAATCATTTGTATGGTTAACGATAGTAGCATTGTTTTTAGATATAGATCTAGACCTGGTATGTCAAGGCTATCCCTCTTTCATTTTGGCATAATCCTTGTGATATGAACGAACGAACAAATGAACGAACTTCTATATCACTATACTCTTAGAAGCATTAGGAATACTCTAATCTTTGATGTTCCTGTACCCCTTTTATGATTATTCCTTCTGTTCATGGGTCTTGAGATTACGTATATTAATGATGTTATCTCAAAGATGTTTATCGGAGGTAGCACTACTTTATGTCACTCCGAGAGTTTTATTTATTCATCTTACTTATGAATTGCATTCATTTGAACATATGCACATTGACCCTTGACCAGAAGGCTTTATATATGCGTATATTATATGTATATGGGGTATGGGGAAAGGGATATGCGTTATATACGCATCACCACCTGATCAGCTGGTATACGATGATGATGATGATTATGATGCCCATAAAGGCGCTGACATGATATGATATATGGATTAGACTTCACGTTCCGCAACACTAACATTATGGATCGGGCTGTATGTTCCACAACACTAACAGTTATATTATGATATACGTATATGATTTTGAAAGAAAGTATGCATATCATTCGCCCTCAGAGGCACTTTCAGTTATATAGAATTGTACAGACATTTCCAGATATACAGTCACACAGATACATTCAGATATACAGATTATCTCTTATGCCTCAGATGCCTCTCATGATTCTTACGTATATCTTTGTTTTCATGTCTTACATACTCGGTACATTATTCATACCGACTCCCCTATTACTTGGGGGGCTGCGTTTCATGCCCGCAGGTTCCGAGATACAGGTTGGTGATCTATCTATTAAGATGTCAGCTCAGCAGATGAGGTTGATGTACTCCATTTATTTCGGAGATGCCAGGAGTTAGCATGGTCTTATGTGTATGGGTATGGAGGGGCCCTGTCCCGACCACGTTGTGTTATGCTTTCCAGTAGAGGCTTGTAGATAGTTATGTATTGCCAGATGATGTCCAGACTTGTGGTTTCACATGTCGTCACAGGAGTTATGATAGCCTTATCGGCTTATACAGTATGTTCAGTATATTCATACAGATGAGTCTTTCAGACTAGTTGACATATGCATGTTCCTTATGAGTTTATCCAGAATCATATGATGGCCTTATCGGCCCACCTATGTTTATGTTGATGTTACAGATATATGTCAGGTGGTACTTGACTAGTATGGTCAGGTGCCTGTTATGTCCCTCCAGTTTGGGTCGTGACAGTATGTTAAGACTTCGTTAAGAGATGTCTTTACTAAATAAAGATAAAAATCGAATTAAGGCTAATGTAGTGGTGGATGCGTTAAGCCGAAAGGCTGTAAGTACAGGTACCTTGGAGCGTTTGATTGTCGAAGAGCATCTCTTTGTTATAGAGGTTTAGGCTTTGTCTAATAGTATGGTGAGTCTCGATATTTCAGAACCGGGCAAGGTTCTGGCTTGTGTTGAGACTAGGTCGTCTCTTTTGGAGAAATCAAGGCACAACAGTTTGAGGATATGAAATTGTGCAAAATTCGAGATAAGGTTTTGAGTGGGGAGGCTAAGAGGCAATTCTTGATAGTGAGGGTGTTTCCAGGATTAAGGGGCGCATTTGCGTTCCTCGTGTTGGTGGGTTGATTAAGTTAATTTTGGAAGAGGCTCACAGTTCTAGATATTCCATCCATCCTGGTACTACTAAGATGTACTGTGACTTGAGAAAGCATTATTGGTGGAGTAGGATGAAGAGGGATATAGTGGAGTTCGTTCCCAGTATTTGAATTGCTAGCAGGTTAAGTGTGAGCATCAGAGACCGAGTGGTATGACTTAGAGGATGCCTATTACCAAGTGAAAGCGGGAGAGGATAGCTATAGACTTCATGGTAGGTCTACCGAAGACTTTCGAAAAGTTTGATGCCATTTGGGTTACTGTGGATAGGGTGACAAAGTCCGCGCACTTCATTCCAGTTCAGACTACCTATAATTCGGAGATGTTGGTTAGGATCTACATTACAAAGATTGTCTGATTGCATGGGGTGCCCATTTATGTCATTTCTGACAGAGGCACTCAGTTCAATTCCCATTTCTAGAGGACTTTACAGAAGGAATTGGGGACTCAGATGGATCTTACTAATTCTTACCACCTGCAAACGGATGGTCAGTCAGAGAGGACTATTCAGGTGTTAGAGGATATGTTGCGGGCTTGTTTGATTGACTTTGGTGGTCATTGGGACCAGTTCTTGCCCTTGGTAGAGTTTGCTTACAATAATAGTTATCACTCGAGTATTGACATGGCTTCATTTGAGGCTTTGTATGGTATGAGATGTCGTTTGCGGATTGGTTGGTTCGATGCTTTTGAGGTGAGACCTTGAGGTACTGATTTGTTGAGAGAATCCTTGGATAAAGTGAAGTTGATTCAGGAAAAGGAGTATGCGGAACATAAGATTCGTGATTTGGAGTTCATGGTTGGTGACCAGGTTCTATTGAAGGTCTCACCCATAAAGAGCGTGATGAGATTTGGGAAGAAGGAAAAGCTAAGCTCGAAGTTCATAGCCCTTTTGAGATTCTTCGACGAGTTGGTGAGGTAGCTTACGAGTTGGCATTGCCACCAGGTTTGGCGGGTGGTCACCTGGTGTTCTATGTTTCCATATTAAAGAAGTACCATTCGGATGGGTCTTATATCATTCAGTGGGGCTCGGTGCTATTTCATCAGAATTTGTCCTTTGAAGAAGAGCCGGTAGCAATCAGGGATAGGCTGGTTAAGAAGTTGAGGTCTAAGGAGATAGCTTCAGCAAAAGTGCAGCAGAAGAACCGTCCAAAGTCTGAAATTCTTAGTAGATATCCCTAGCTCTTTACCGATTCAGGTACCTTCACTTCATTTCATTTCCGTTCGAGGATGAACGTTTGTTTAATTAGTATTTGATGTAACGAACCGTTTGGTCGTTTAGAGCATTTTACTATTTTCCCCCAAAATATCCTTTTCGTAGTCTCCTTTATGTGTTTATGACTTGCGGAGATGGGTTGCACGATTCCCGAGGCTATCTGGTGAGTCTTAGTTGATTTGGAGGATTCTAGAGTTTTTTAAATTGAACAAACAAAAAAAGGTTGACCAATAGTTACTTTTGGGTTATTGCGTTCAAAATCAAATTCTGATGGTTCCGTTAGGTCCAGAGCGTGATTTTTGACTTAGTGGGATCATTAGTCCGGGTCACCAGGCGCCCGGTGGCGTTTTGGGTCATTGGTTGGGAATTGATTTTTGGTTGGAGTTGACTTGGGTCAAACTGGGTCAAGGAGACCTCTTTTGGGAAATCCTAGTGCGTGACGAGCTCGTAATGTGTTTTACGATAGATGTGCATGTTTGGTTTGTGTCCGGGAGGTCTCGGATGAGTTTCAAGCGTTGGGTTGAGTTCGGTGAAAAGACAGAAAAATTGGTTTTTTCGGTGTACCCGCATCTGCGGGCCTGCCCCTGCAGGGTTTGGTCCGCAGGTGCGAGAAATCGTGGCTTGGGGGTTGGCCGCATCTGTGCAAATGAGTCTTTAAGTGAGGACAACAACTATCGCCTTTTCTCCTCAGGTGCAAGTCCGCACATGCGAAGAAAGGGTCCGCAGAAGCGAAAAACGTTGGCAGTAGTATTGATTCCCCAAATCGTGTTTAGTCCATTTCATTCAAGAAATTGAGTCCTAAAAAATCCGGGCAAGGGCAATTTTGTGGAGTTTTTCAAGATTCTTCAAGTGGGTAAGCTTCTCATCTTCATTCTATGATTATGAGCCCGTTTGGATTGGCTTATAAGTTGCTGAAAACGACTTATAAAGTTTTCAAATTTTTGAGTATTTGGGTAGCTTGACTTAAAGTCATTTGTTCTTAAAATAAGCCCAAAAAAATAATTTGGCCAGTTTGGCTTAGCTTATCTAAAGCAGCTTATAAGCTGAAAACAGCTTATAAGCCAAAAAAAAAAAAAAAAAAGTTGGACTACCCAAATTTTTTTTTTTTGGCTTATAAGCTGCTTTTTTTAAGCCCATCCAAACAGGCTATATATCTCCTATTAACTAGAGAATCCATGCTAGAATTCATGTTTTAGGATGAGGGTTTTATGGTTATGGACCCTAAATGGAATTTTGGATTTCTCTACTCTTTCATGATTTGTTTTGAGTAATCTTCTAGGTTTTGACTATTTAATCAATGGGTAACCAATCCTAAGCTTGAATTTCCTATTTGAACTCAAGAATCTAGGTATGAAATTGAGGGTTTTTCTATTATTGGGGATTTTGATAATTAATGGAATTGGAGACTCATTTGGGTTAGATTTCAATGAAACTTAGGATTTGAACTATTTAAATTATGGATAGCATGTTCCTACCTTAAAATTCCAGTTTTGTCCTTATGGGCCCGGGATCATTTTTTAAGGCCATTTTTGGAGTTCAAATTAGAAGTATAGCATTATGGGTATCCTTAGGTTCGTAATCTAACATAGAGTACTTATTTGGTACACTTCGATTGATCAGAGGCTCTGCGCAAAGGGAAGGATTTGGCGTGATTGTTTGTGGCTCCCGCTCGGCCTTCAAGGTATGTTACCGCTTACTTTTGTTAGACTCCGATTAGAGAATCGTATGTAATAGTAGATGTTGACGGGGAAAGCATGTTAGGCCTTCGGGCATGTTTGTGGTGATAAATCCACTGGTTTGGTATGGATGCTGTTATGTGGGCTTGTCGCCATATTTGCTGATAAGTGTGATTCTTGATTCATTCATCTCTATCATTTGATACCTCACTTGTTATATGGAAAGGGAAGGATAAAATTGTTGAATTGAGTAGAGAATTGCATTCGTGACATGCATTTATTTACTCTATGATTTGAGTTGTTATTGAAATTGATTTCATGAATGTCCTACATTTCCTTTTCCATATACGATTGATGTGATGGTAAGGAAAGTGATTGATAGTCTCTGAGGTCTTTTCCGGAGAGCATAAAAGAGAGAGAGTGCTTGTGATTCGAGCTCTTTACCGGAGCGAGGGAGTGCTATGATCCGAGGTCTTTCTTTGGAGTGAGAGAGTGCTTGTGTCCGAGGTCATTTGCTAGAATGAGGGATTGGTACATGGACTTCCCAGGTCCCCCATGAATCATGACTTTGAGGCATAGCCCTTACATGTGTGTACGGATATGGAAAGTTGGCGAGTGCATTGCATCGTATTGCATCTACATCATTCATCTACTCTTGACTATCTACTTGGCATTTTATACACTTCGTCTGAGCTTATACTTGAACATGCTTCATGACTGTACTTAATTGCTTAATTGCTCTACTTGTTGATTTCTTCCTATTTATATGCGTTATCTAACCGTTGTCGGCTTATGATTTCTAACAGTACTAGTGTTGTACTCATACTACTCTTACTGCACTTTTTGTTGAGTGCAGAGTTTGAGAGAGGATCCTGTTTGAGACCTCGAGAGGGACCTGAGGCCTTTCTTGTCGGAGATTCAGGGTGAGCCGCTTGCTAATCCTGCAGCCCGGATTTCCCTCTATTACTATCTGTCTCTTTGATTCAAAGACAAACTTAATAATGACTTTGAGACTTGTATTCTGAGTTTTCGGATATTGTACTGTATTAGAGCTCTTGTGCGAGTCCAAACCAGGTTTTGGGATGTAGTAGTTATTATTTCCGCACTCTTCGTACTTTTATATGTATCTATTGACTTGGTAAAGCTTCTTTTTTCGTTCCGCAATTATTCTTTAATTGATGTGATTAAGGAAAGGGTTCGCCCATCAGGGGAGATAGTGTGGGTGTCCTCATGACCCGTTAATTTTGATTGTGACAAAGAGTATATTGGTAAGGGAAAATTAGCCCAAGTTATAAAATTTTACATTAATTAAAAATGGATTAAAAGAGTTGTTACCAAAAATTAGATAAGGAAGGTAAGCATAATATCGCAAACCACAAGGGATGTTAGTGTTATGAAGCAAAACCACATGGTAGACAAGATATTAATAATTTTCTTGATTTAGATTTTGAATTCAATTTCCTTGTTTATAAATCAATTGAATAAAAAATATTAAAATTGGTAAATTAGTCAATTTTTTAAAAATTTTATTTTAGTAATAAATAGATTAAAAGATTTATTAAAAAAAATCAAAATAAAGAAAGTTAGCGCAATATCAAAAACTATAAGGAAAGTTAATATTATGAGGCCAACTGTCACGACCCAAGTAGCCGTGAGTGGCACCCACACAAATCCCCTAGTGGGCGAACCATCCCCTTAACCCTTTTTCTTAATCATTAGAACAATTATAAATTAATGACCAGAAATAAATCCTGAATAAGTCTAAATCTTTGCCATAAATAAAATAATTGCGGAAGTCCTAACTATTACAACCCCGAAGATCCGAAAGTCATCGTACAAGGACTCTAAAACATAAAGTTATCTAATGAATGCAATAAATGTCTAAAATAATCATAAATGTCTGGAATGGAAGTAGACATCCAAATAAGGAAAGATCTTCAGGTGGCATGGCATAGATAGGAGCTTACCCTCGGATCTTATCGGGAACTAGCCTCTGATAACGTCCAAATCCACTCCTCTAGAGAAAGTGTACACGGGCGTATGCAATAGAATTTACCCAACTATGAGTCGGGGTCGAATCCACAGGGAACAATATACTAAACGATTAAGCAAGTAAGGAATTTTCACTTTCTACACTAAGCCAAACACTTTTTCAATATTTGATTTTTGATTTAAAGACTAACAAAGATAAAACTAACAAGAAAGCAAGTAAAATGATCAATGGCCACAAGCATGGATACAAGGAACTCTCAAATAACGATCCGACGTATTTTACGACTTTACAACTAAGAGCGAGTTTATGTTAATAGATAATGATTTCTAAAATCTAATTGAAAGTCTTCCAGCCAAATCAATGAATTTCACTCTAAGCTTTTCCAAGCCTTAGAGTGTGATATTAAGCACAATCAATTTAACCTCAAGTTAATTATCCTCTTCCGAGCTCAAGTTATTAATGGGGTTTAAAGCCCCAAATCCTTGTTAATTAATCTTTCCCTACCTGAATTTTCCTCTTCCGAGCTCAAATCGAAGTAAATGGGCGAGTCCTAGGGTTAGCTTATCCCTTAAGAAATATTAAAGAACAAGATTAATTAAAGAAACAATGACCCACTTCATTAGAGATAAACTTCATTCAATAATAAGCATAACAAGAGTTTCAATCCAAAACTCTAACAACATATATTTCCATAAACAAGTTTCAAGCATTTGAATGGAATACTACACACTTAAATAGTCAATACATAGCAAGGAATTGAAGAAATGAATAAAGGATTAAGAAATTTCTCATCAAAGTCTTCAAATCTTCAATCCCCAAGTATGGGTGTACGAACCTAGCTCTCCAAGACTTGTTTGAATGACCAAAGATGAAAATAAAATCTCTTAAGTGTTCTTTGTTATAGCTCCTCAATATTTCCACATCAAAATATGACCAAAACAGCCCCATATTTTCAGATTTGCAAAACCCTCCCCCCGTTTTGCAATTTTAGCAACTTTTTCGTTTTTTTCAATTGAGCCTCTTTTGACTTGTTTTCACTTGGTTTCTTTGCCGATCACTTCTAAATCATGTAAAACCAATAAAATGGAAGTAAACGATATTAAATGCACTATTTTCTCAATCAAACAAGTCAAAAGTCTAAGATCAAAGAAGGAATAAGTTGGAAAATACCAACTTATCAAACCCCCAAACTTAAACTATTGCTTGTCCTCAAGCAAATCAAAAGATACAATCTCCTTTCAAGGAATCAACTCAATAGTGCACCAACATCATACTAAGTCAAAAAATCTACTTTAAGCACAATCACATAACTTTAATTGGTACAACAATTAATCCAAGACATATGAATGACCAATAACTTCTCAAAAATTTCATTTCATTTCAAGTGATCAAGCACCAATTTAATCAAAGTAGCAATCAAGACATGACACTAAAGCTTCAAAATTTTTCTCATTATCACAAACAACTTTCTTTTGTTCATTCCTCCCAATTGGAAAATGGAATACATTCACAACTCAAATCTCCATGTGCCCTCACAATCAAGAGAGAATCCCAAACTCACAAAATGTAATTCAAAATACAAATGGGATATCAAATGGAAAGAATTAACTCTCTTGTCTCACAAAAGATGTTCAAATGCACAAGTAGTACCATAAGCTTGCCCTTCATGTATTTTTACACTAATGGAGACACACTTGGTTTAAAATCAATTAGGACTTAAAGGGTTGTAATGTAGGCTTTTAGTTAAGGTAGGGGCATAATTTGAAAATAGTGACTCAAAAACCTCCCTAAGCACTACAATTTTCAACAATCAAAGCACACTTTCTTTAAAACTTTTCCACCATTTTGTTCATCTTTTCTCACCACCTAGTCTTCCCATTATTCACAACTCTTTATTCTTCCTTCATTTTTCTTCATTCTTTTTGTTGTTGTTTGTTTGTTTGTTTGTTTTTTTTTAAATTTCAGGGAAGACCACTTTTTTTTTTCTTTTCATTTTCACCTTTCAAGCAACTGCCACATCACACTTTACCAACCATCACCCCCAAACTTAGGCTTTTCGCCCATGTTTGCACTTTGAACGCACTTAAGGAGGTAGGGTAACAAAAAATGGATCAATGAAGAAGGGGGTAAAGCTTGTAACATGGTTATCAAAGAAAAGGTTGAAGGCTCAAAAGAGATTGACGAGGGAAAATATGCAAGGGTAGGAAATTTAAGGCACAAAAGCGGTTCAAGGAAGGCCTAACATTATTTTCCAAACCAAGTATAGTCTAGGATTTCGCCTTGAAACTCATTCCGGGCAAGTTCTAGACTACAAATAATGCAGAAGAAGTCACAGATAAACCTCACCACACATGGCACGTGAAAATTCAAGTAGAATACGTATCTAAGAACTAATTGAAATAAATGAACTCAAAAAGTCACTCATAGCCTAAATAGACTAATTAGTAAAAGTAAGAGCAAAAAATTGAGTCTAAAAGTCACAACAAGAATCCTTACTTCAATCGTTTTGCTTTTTCAAAAATCAAGAATTCATATGCCAATGTTTAAATGTGTTGGTACCAAGCAAGCCAAAATTGGCCAAGGAGTAAAAATCACATCCCAACACCATTCCTACAACTAAACTACAAAAAACTAAAGAATCAAGTAATAATTTTTTTATTTTTTATAAAATCATACTAATATAAATGTCATTAAAAAAAACCAAAATAAAATCAATCTACCAAATTATCATCCATCATGACATATCACATCCCATCAAAAAAATATCTATAAAAATAAAGTCTCCCCCAACTTAAAATGTTGCGTTGTCCTCAATGTAACTAAGACGTGAAAGCCAGAGTTAAGAGAGACTCCATTAGCACATTGTCTTGTTTTCGTTTGCTTTCCATGATCAAACTATCACAAGAAAATTCATCCATGCAATTCCGAATAATTTTAGATCACAATTCATCCCATAACCGCAAGTTGTAGTAGGACGCAATTTTCACGAAGGACACAAAATATTCAATGCTCCTAATCTCTCCTAGAACACCCTACACTTACTTCTACGCATCTTCTACTAGCACTCAGTTACTCAGCCTTCAACGTCGAATGAAATCACCTCTCAGACAAATCATCGAACACTTTACATGCAACATTTTAAACAAGTTTTTTGAGACACCTAGTTAATTGAGTTACCCTCCCAATTTAATGGGAATTATAGTTCAATCAATGCTTCATCTCAATCAAACAACAACACAACAACAGTTTCACAAATTTGTGCTCTAGCTCCATACCAAAAGAACCCTAGGAAAAGAGAAGAAGAAAACATCTGCCAACTAAAGAAATTGAGGGGAGAGAGAGAGATAAAGAACAAAAAAGAGAGAACAGAAGAAGAGAGGAGGGGAGAAGAGAGGGAGTATTTACCTGGTGTCACTGGTTTTTTTTGGAACGGGATTGTCTCAGCATTTGTGGCGTGAGAGTGGGAAGCAGGGCATTGCATATGAGGAAGGGAAATAAAAGGCAGTGTCTGGTATGTTTCAAAACTGGAACGCTACTTACAATACATACCAAAGTGTCTCCAAAAACTGTCCTTAACACTTAAAATTTGCATTCTGCACTTTTTATTTTAATAAACTATGCAAAATTAGAGTAAATTGCCAGTCAGTGTATTTACTTAAATCCTACAACTGCTTTTCAACTTAACCTTGACCAAACAAACTCCAAAATTAGTATAATTTGGTAGAATGATAACCAAAAAAAAAAAAAAAAAAAAAAAAAAAATCTTATCCAAAAATTAAAATTTCAAAATTAATTATTAATAAAGGAAACATGCGTTGCCTCCCATAAAGCGCTTGATTTAACGTCGCCGCACAACAGTTACCAACTTTACCACTTTTCCTTCCATTTGGAAGACATGAATTTGCCCCCCAACTTTGAATCAAGATTATGATGATGCTCATGGGGCGGTGGTAGAAAAGCAAAGAGGCCAACTCTAGGGTGTCGCATCTTTCACTTCTTGACCTTTAAGTGAGAGATGTCATTTTGTCTTCTTGGCATGACAAACATCAAAATGAAAACGCTTGGTTCTTCATCTCCATAATCCTCCATAGATTTGGTTAATTCAACTTCCATTTCACCAACAAGAATAAGGTTGAAAAATGATTGGAATATGGTCTAAGGCGCTTCATTTTCAAATTCGCTCCTTTTTTGAAATCCTCACCCAAAAATGAACTAGAGTCTTCAAAAACCATTTCACGAACTTTTTTATGCAACTCTAGTATCATTTCTTTAATCTCCCCACTACGATGGACTCGCTACAGTTGTAATACCACCGCTGCAGCTGTCCAAATCGACTAGTAAGCTCTGATTTTTCACCCAACACCCCCAATATCAATCCCAGGCCCTACAAACACAAACCAAACATGCAGATCAATGTAAAAATGTGTTACAGACTCACCCGAGGCCTCGGAATTTCTAACGGAGGTCTAATTTACCAAGTCACCCCCTAAATGAACATACAACAAGTTTCAAACAACGCGCAACAACAAAAAAAATCAAGTTTCAAATTTTAGACTTTTAACTCTTTGAGTTCTCATTAAGCTCATTTCTATTCTCGGGAAGGTACTAGTAAGGGTAAAATGGTCAAGCCCCCATAATGACCAAGCGGGTCGTTACACCAACTCTGAAGGAAGATTTCTAAAATTATCCCAAAATATAAAAAATATGTTAGAAGAAAGTGGTGCTCAGAACAAAGATACATTAGGGTCTACGAGAAACTATAATGTAAATAATAAACAACTTAAAACACTTACTACTTCAAAAAGTTCATTCCTTACGATAGTTCATTTGAAGAAACAACATTACTAAAGAAGCTTTATTTGGCTCTTATGACATTGAAGTTTCTATTTAAAGGCTCAACCACTTAAATGGAAAAGTCGAAGAGCTAGTCTCACTCATCTCATGCACAAATTTTGAATCTTCAGAGCCAATCACAAATTGTTGCTGAACAATTTCCTTAACCATGCGATCTTCAAATTTCTCGATCTTTTGATCCAATTTCTTAACTCTTTCCAAATTAGTCAACTTAAAATCTTCTGACGGATCAATTGCTTTTTCTTTGTTCTCATGTTCTTCTTCCTTTCTTTTCTTCATTCTTTTCTTCATTATATAACGGCTTGACGGAGATGCAGTTGGCTGTTTGGCCTCCGCAAATTGGTGGACAACCGATTCAACATCAGGGTTACCAAAGAAAAATGGTTGACCAGCAATTGAAAAAATAATAATTGCGATCTCTACTCCACATAAAATGGAAAGATCTTTTACTTTCTTATAGAGAGATTTCTGCATATTAGAAATTATAGCATGCTCAGCACGTTTATCTTTGATAAACTCTATCTCAACTTCTTTTCTTATTGGGATTCCCTTTCTTATTTCAGAAGACTTTCTTTCCATGACAACTACAGGAGATGGAAAGATGCAATTTCTTGCTCAAAGCGTACAAGAAACTTAAGTTACAATGAGTATATGCTCGAGCCAAACATGCAAATTTATAGAAACATTTTTTGAGAAAATAACAAAAATGGTCCCTTATTTTTTAGGGTAGTTCCAAAGTAGTCCTCTAAGTATGCATTGAACATTTCTTGTCATTTAAGTTTGTCAAAAGTTAATACTTTTAGTCTCCGTCAAAAATATTTAACAATTTATATTCGTTAGGTTTGAAAGAAACAGTGGCAAAAAAAGATTTAACCATAAACACCAATAAAGTCCCTTCAAGTCATAAAATATACAACACCAAAAAAAATCACTAGACACTAAAAAGATACGAAAAATAGCAGAAATGACACCTCAATAAGATGCACAGACTTTAGAAATAAATCAAAAATAGCCGAAATTACAAAAACTGTACCTCTAAGTGAGCTCCTGCTATTTTTTTTTTTTAATTGTTTCCGTCAAATTTAACAAACAGATTTCGGTAAATATTTGACGGACACTCAATGTATCAACTTTTGTCAAACTTCAACAACAACATACCCACTGAGATCCAACAAGTCAGTGAATACCCAAGGGACTATTTTGAACCTGTGCTCAAATATAAGGGCCATTTTTGTCATTTTCTCAAATTTTTCCATCACGAGTCTTTCGAATTATCGAATTTATTCGTTGGCCAGATTCAAGTTTTATTATTTACAATAACCTACCTTATAATTGGATAAGATGAATTTACCTCCTCTCTTTTACGAAATTACTTAGATGCCTAAATTCTTGAATTTAATGTAAAGATATACTTTTTTTCGGATGAAAAATTATTGAAAGTGCTGAAGTTATGCAAAAGTATACAAAAGTACTCAAATTTACCCATATTATAAAAACCACCATACTTATTCATTACAAATTTTTATCAAATTTACCTTCTATTTAAGCCTTTTAATTTAATAAAAAAAAAAACTAAGAAAAAAGAAGAAGCAAAGATAACACTTGTCAACGAAAAATATTTTTAAAAACGAGCTGTTGCTAAATTTTGGGGAGAAAACTCACTAAACAAACATAACAATCATTATTATGTATCATTGAGTTAGAAGATAGTTATAACGTTTTGTAATTCAGTATAAATGACTGTCAATTGCATTGAATCTTTTTAAGCAATGTTATTTTTATATATTCTGTTTTTTTAATTAATTCAAGGATTTATATGTAATTTTGCAATCAATCACCTTCCAGTGACCCAATCTTTACAATAAAACTTACAAAAGGGAGAGGTCAACATACTATTAAAGCTAGAGTGAAGGAGAGTGTAGTTATGTATATAACTAGTGTAGATACCTTAATATTCATCTTTTGAGTAGATTGCCAATTTAAAATAATAAAAAAAAAAGAAAAAAAAAGAAAAAAGGAATTAAACAATTCTAGGGACATACCTTTTCAATTAAAATTTACGTTATATACATTAACAATATACGAAATATTTAGCCTATTGTGTCAAAATTTATTAGTTATAAGGTAGTATAACATTTTTCCATGTTACTTATCAATTCTTAATCTAGAGGGTGACCTCTGATTACATCTTAAGTGATTTGATTAATTGTGAAAATACTTTTTACACCAAAAGTATGTAAAATTTAAAATCAACAATTTTTCTTGCACTAAATATTCTTTTTCTTGATGCTAACTTAATAGGACTTGAATCATATTAAATTCGAATGTGCAACAAATAAGTAGCTTATGTTGTATATATTGTACAAACCACTTCATTATGCAATTGAACTCGGAGATAAATTAATTATGAGAACAAAATTCAAATTCAGGCAGACGTAAAAAGAAAAACACTATGCTATTTGTTTAATCTAAATTCCGATGGATAGAGGTACCTGCTAACTTATTGGTGTGAAAAATATTAAAACACCTAATAAAATAGTCAAAGTGCACACAAGTTAACTCGGATATCGTTGCTATCACATGTTTTTTTATATGTATATACTATATTAATGATCCAACAGAAGCATGAATGATATTCCCACAATTTGGAGTAGATATATCAGCTTTAAAAATAAATAAGCAATCTATTGACAAATATGTATAATTTGGTTCATGCAATTCATGACCAAATTGATTTGTAACTGATTTGAGTAATTTATATAATCTGATCTATGTAATATATACAATCTGATTCTTCTAATTCATTACTTTTGGCGTTACTGCAAAAAAAAGAAAAGAAATAGGAATCAAAGATGGACGCATTTTGTCACTAAACCTAATTAGCGACTGATTGCGTCCGTCGCTGCGTCCGTCGCTAGTATGTGAGTAGCTAACTTTTAATGGCAAACAACACAATAAGAACAACATACCCAATGAAATCTCACAAAGTGGTATATGGGGAAGGTAGAGTGTACGCAAACCTTACCCCTACCTTAAGAGGTAGAAAGGTTGTTTCCGGCCGACTCTTAGCACAAGGCCTAACTTTTAACGGTAGAAAAGCTAAATTCGCTGCAAACCTTGCGATGGATGGTATCCGTTTCCACCAAATTTAGCAACAAAAGAAATCCGTCTCCATTTTCATTAATTTTGTCGTTAAATGATAATTTTTTTCTAGTTGCTTTGAAACAATTAGGAGATTCTCTGATTAGCGATGGATTTGCGTCCGTCGCTAATTTGCGAGTAGCTAACTTTAATGGCAAACAACACAACAAGAACAACATACCTAGTGAAATCCCACAAACTGGGATCTGGGGAGGGTAGAGTATACGCAAACCTTACCCCTACCTTAGGAGGCTGTTTCCGGCAGACCCTTAGCACAAGGACTAACTTTTAATGGCGAAAAAACTAAATTCGTTGCAAACCTTGCGATGGATGGTATCCGTTTCCATCAGATTTAGCAATAAAAAAAATCCATCTCCATTTTCATTAATTTTGTTGTTAAAAAAATAATCTTTTTCTAGTTGCTCTGAAACAATTAGGAGATTCTCTAGAAAAAGTACGAAGTTCTTCTTCTGGCGGAAACATCCTTGGTCCTACTTATGGGTTCCAGCGACGGTTTGATTAGATATATTACAACTAGAGTTCCTCTTTTTTTGGATCCAGTTCCATAACTAACGCGAACACTCAATTAGATTCAGGCACGCTACACTTTTTAGTTACTGGGACAACACTAAGGATTCCAACCTCAAAACGACTTCCACAACTATGAAAAGAGAATTTCTATATCTCGCAAAAACTCGGATTGATATTTTTCATAAAGAAATCTTTGATCAAGGATATATTAATTCATTTTCATTCATCGTTAGATTTAACTAGCGACAGAAATGCCGTCGCAAATTTCTTTTCTTTTTCAGATCTTTTATTTAATAGTAGATTAATTTCGCACAATTTGAATAATGACACAGTTTCTTCGCAAATTTTTGTACTGCTCCTAATTGAGACACATTAAGACCTTCAACAGCAATAAATAACTATGATTTCCAAAACATAAAACAAGTCATAATTTTGCTATTGAAGCATTCAAACACCGAGAATTTTACTTTATTCACGAAAGAATACAACCAAATAGAATTATCTTCAAATGTAGATACATTCATGTCACGACCCAATTTAATAAGCCGTGAAGGCACTAATTCCCACCAAGTTAGTAAGCCATCCACAACCCGTTCGAACAATTTAATAAGGAAATTAATGCGGAAAAGAAATCATACAAGTCAATTTAAAGTCTTAATAAAGCCGATAGTCATGAAAGCATAAAGACAGAGTTACAATCCCCAAAATCTGGTGTTACTAGTACAAGAACAGACTAAATGAGTACAAGTCTGGGATACAACCCGAAATACTGTCTAGAAAGTAAAAGACAGAAAATAAAGGGATAGAGGGAAATCTGATGCTACGGATTGTCATGTAGCTCGCCCCGAACTCTCTTGAATAGACTCCTCAACGAGCAACCGAGAAGTCTCGAGATCTATTCGTGCTAGGCACCAAATTTGCGCACAAAAGAGTGTAGCAAGTGTTGCATGAGTACGGAAAAGAACGTGTACTCAGCAGCATCGTCGATCGATCCTAACGAAAATGGAGACGAGGGTTGGCCTATGAATACTACTTCCACACTTAACTGCTAATAATCCGTAGTCACAATAATTACAGTAATCTCAGGTCATAAGCCTAGGTAAATCTTCTAAATCCCCAAGTCCGTCAAGTAACCAAATACACATTTAAGATAAACTAGGCAACAATTCAAGTAAGTCAACAAACGAGAAACCACAGAGATAATATGATATGCAATGCAAGGCCTTTTCTACCTCACGGTCAACACACGTTCAAATTCTATGAATCGTGACCCATGAGGGACTCACGAGGTCCGTATACCAATCCAGAATTTTCCTTCGGCTTCCAAGCCACATTTGGCATGAAATCACAACACTCAGGCCCATAGGCTCCAAATCACAATACTCGGCCCTTAGGCTCACATTACTTGTCTCTGGCCTGTTTGGCTTAAAATACAATCATCACTCCGTCCGGAACCATTTCTCCTCGGACATCACAAATGTATCCTCAAACCCACATGAGATACGATAATAAGCATGAATATGACATGCACAACATAAGAAACCAAGTTAAGTAATAAAGACTCAATCTTTAGCTCTTTTTCACTTTTAAACGAGAATTTTAGGAGTGATAAGAATGTACAATCACAAACAAGACAGGTAATAAGCATAGAAACAATATATAAGGTACCTCACATCTCAATCACACACACAAATCAATCTATGCTATCAGCTAATACCCAAAGCATGGCATTCAAATCGGACTATACAATTAAAATTACGAAAATACACATATCATGGCACCGGTACCAAATTCAAGTGCTCGTGTCACTATCCAAATTACGGATCGTGCGGGCACCTACCTGATTACTTCCTGGTTGGAAAATCCTCACCAACCAACCAATTATTGAAACTCATTTTTCCATTCAATAGCTGATGAACATAAACATTAGGTGAGAGAACATAACTGACACTCTTTGCAAAATTAGAACTTACAATTTCCCAGGATCTAGTCTAGATGTATACAAGAGCTCCTACAATAAAGAGGAATAAACTTAAAATAAAATGACACAACTTCTGCCTTGGAACAAGATGCACAGAAGCTGTAGGAAGATGTCCGCCACTCCGATCTATGAAACCTTCAGCAATAACCTGAAACACATCTACACCTGAAAAGGATGTATCAAGAGTAGTATCAGTACACCACACGTACTTATAAGCATCATAGGCCGACTAAGATTAGTTGTAACGACCCGTTTTATCGTTACTGTGATTCTTCTGTTTTTACCCTCCCTGACCCATTCTTGAGTCTTGTTAGAGCTGTTTTGACCCGAGGAGATAGTTTTCATGACTTCCTCATGACTTCCTAGGCATTATTTTGGGCTTTGGAGTGTTTTCTAGAAAAATTGGGCTTTAAGAGAAAATGAGTTGACTCAAAGCTGACTTTTGAGTAAACGGACCTTTTTCGAAAATTTGTCAATTCTGAGAGGCCCGGATGGTCGTTTAGAACTTTTGTGCATATTCATTTCGGTTCCCAATGCACTTGGGTGCATTTTGGGACCTGGGTTGGAAAGTTAGTTTGAGGTATCGGGGGTTGACTCGGTCAATGAGACCTCTGATGAGAATTCAGAGGCTACGAATGCGTTCGCAGCGTATTTTTAGGTATATCTGCATACTTTGTTTGTGTGTTTTGGGTCTCGGATGATAATCGAATTTCGGAGTCAAATTCGTGAAAGTTGAACTGTTTTCTGGTTACTGGTGTCCGCCGCAGTGGAACCAGGATCGCTATAGTGGCACCACTGGGGCGGTGAGGTGACCACTGTAGCGGCGTAGTGAGATCTTGTGCAGGACCGACGTAGCGGTCTGCATACCACTGGGGCGGTACCGCGCGGTATCGTCTTCGCCGGAAATGCGAATCGTACCCGATTACGTGCCTTATATTCGTAAAAACCCTAAACACTTAGTCATTATTCTTATTTCACTCTAAGGGCTAGAGAGAGGCGAACTGAAGGGTTTTCTACCTATTTCTCCACTAAGAGTTTGATTATTTGAAGACACTTCGAAAGACAAGGTAACTTGTGGGTTCGTGGCACCTGTTCGGCTGCCAGGTAGGTTATGGTTACTCTTCGGTAGACTCCGATTGGTTTTCCATATTTTTGTATTAGAAGGAACGGAGAATGCATGTGTAGGAAATTGGAGATTTGGGATGGAATCCTAGGATGGTATTGTTGTGTGAATTGTTTGTTCGGGCTTATGGCCTGTAGATTCCTTAGGTTGTTTGATGTGGTTCTTGTTGAATATCGGTGGATTTATGTGACTTGGGAGTAGCAGATGAAACTTACTTTTGTGCCTAATGATGAAAATTTCCCGTAATATGTGATTACTTGTGTTATGCCATTAATAGTGAATCTAGTTGATAAATGGGATGATAAAATATACCAACGATTTGATTGAGTCCTAAATGGGTTGCGATGAGGGATTTTGAGTGTAGGGTGAGATTCATGTTCTAAGCTAATAGGCTGATTTAAGGAAGTGCTAATAATGTATATCGATTGATTGACCTGTTGTGTGTTGGGACTAGCCACCCTGTTGTGTTGTGCTTGACAGTTCTATTGTGTTGGCTTGATGCCATGAGTTGTTGATAGAGATTAGCCCCTGATATTCATCTTGATTTAGATATATTATTGGCATACCCATTATGGTATTTGTGGTTCGGATATATTGTTGGCATACCCACTGTTGGTATTGTGATATTGATACATTGTTGGTGTACCCCATTATTGGTACTTGTGATATTGAACTTGATTGTTGATGTCGATACATGCATTGCACGCATTCTCATCCATTCATGATGCATGGCCGATACCCGATGATGATCCGGTATTGTTGATTGAGTGGAACTGATATTCTGATAAAACTCTTTACTTGAGTGATTGTGAGATGGCCGATGTCCGATGATCAATTCCGGAATCGTTGATTGTGTGAAACTGATTGATGCATTGTTGGCGTACCCTATTGTTAGTACTTGTGATATTGAGCTTGATTGTTGATGTCGATACACGCATTGCACGCATTCTCATCCATTCATGATGCATGGCCGATACCCGGTAATGATCCGGTATCGTTGATTGAGTGGAACTGATATTTTGATAAAACTCTTTTAATTGAGTGATTGTGAGATGGCCGATGATCAATTCCGGCATCGTTGTTGCACGACCGATTCCAATGATATTTCAGAATCGTTGTTAGTGCATGGACTCCGCGGGTCCCTCAGGATGGTGCCGGTGAGAACCCCCCGTGGGCAAAGATCCGGGGTCCCGTCTATCTGTTGGGCAAAGATCCGGGACGGGTAGCACTTAGACTTCGTGAATCACACTGGGTTGTGCTACCGAGACGTCGATATTTCCGTCCTGAGTACATGTGTACACCACATTTGCATAGCATTGCATTGCATTCATACACTATTCAGACTGCATTGCACTATGATTTGATTTTGAGATGTTGGTGTTGTACTTGTGGTGTTGGATTCACACTTGATATATTCAGACTTGACATATTTGGGATTACATGCTTTGCTTAGGCAATAACGTGTACTTGGATATGGACTTATTGATTGAACTTGTTGAAGTATCCTATAAACCGTCTATAAGATTAGTGATATGTTTGATCTCTATGTGATGTAGGATAACGGGTGTCTTAATGATGAGTTGGCCACTAGACTAAAAAGAACAATTTAATGATATGCGAGTTGCGAGATTGTTGTGAGATTGGCTGGTGATTATTGGGGTGAAGTTAATGATTAAAAGGTATTGATGTACAGTGTGTGGTAGATAGACGTATGACTTGATTAGGTTGTTATCATGTTTATCTGTGAATTCTTTCACTGATATGTGTTACTAACCATTGTTAGCCTATGATACTTACTGAGTATGCGTGGACTGTACTGATATTGCACTTGCTACACCCTTTTTGGGGTATATTGTTTCAGGTAGTTGATTGTGATACGAAGCGGAAATGTGCGGTGCCTATCTGGAAGGCCTACTCCCATTTCATTCCGAGACGGAGGTGGAGTCTTAGAATATAGTGGAAATTGGAATTCATTTAGTCACTTTTGTACTAGTCTAAACCAAGTCATGGGAAAATGGATTGAGTCTGTAATTGTGTGTTGTTGTAATCATATGAACACTTGAGTTTATTAAATATATATTATGATGTTCCGCTGTACTGTTAATTATCTTTTAGTGAGAATGATTTTCCTTGTTCAATCGTACGTTATTCGATAGAGGGTTCCCCTACCGAGGTGGGAAAGGTAGGTGCCCGCACAACCCCGAATTGGGTCGTGACATTAGTTCACGAAATACGATATAGATTCAATCAGAATAAACAGATAGGTACAGTCGTAACACCTTTTTAAAATCATACCTATACTTAAACCGTTCTGACATAAACATGCTCATATATCCTTACCATGTCAACGCAACACCAGGAAGTAGGGACCAACAGACAACAACAATTATATGCAAGACGAACTCCTAGACCAGTTAACCCACAACAATTTATAAAGAACATACATCAACCCCATACCAACCAATACTATCAACTCCCATACCAACCAATACTAAGTAGACTACTAACCCTTACATTTTTCCTCCATAATCTAATAAACTTGTAAATTGATAAAAGGGCTTAACAGCACAAAAACCCACATCAGACATTAGTCAATAATCACTTATCAAATGCAAGTGAAACTAAGTGAAAGCAATACAACCCTAGACGGTATCTAAACCGTACTTCCAGACCTGAATCATGCTAAATGGAATCACTCCGACGCCACCCTTCCTTATTAGTCAACGGAGCCATGAAGTTACACGTAAACACAACCGCTCAACAATAAGGTCAAATCAAATATGAAATCATCAGAATGAGTATTGATTCAATGTAATGCAGCCAAGACGAGTATCAACTTTATCACACGAATGGAAGTAAGTAAAATGTAATGCAACCCGAGTTAATATCACATCCGTACACACATGCTAAATGGTATTGTTTCCACAAATAGCTATGACCTGCAGGGGACCCATGGTGTCCATGTGCCACTTGCCGGAACTGACCTCGAATCACGAGCCCTTAACTAGGCCACATCCCCACCTCCCGTCAAATGTGCTTTTTATTATATATATATATATATATATATATATATATATATATATATATATATATATATATATCTATTTCTCATCACAATGTGTATTTCGTATTTCAGGTTCATCGTTGAATATGAAATATGATCAGTTAACAATATCAGTATCAAGATCACAAGGCATCATGCCATAAGTCATAACAAGACCCAAGTAACTCCGCTCATTAATCACACAAATATGAAATCCCCTAAATCACGACATGAATGCTCTAATGAAGACACATGCAATTACCACAAAAGTCAACCCGCCCAATAGTACAACAGGCTCTATAATGATCAACTCAGTACGTATAGAATCCCCACCTTCTAACTTAATCACTCCACAAACATAAACACCACCATATTCCCTCAAGCATAATGACTATTCACGTTCAGCTACTCACTCAATGGGGACAAGCCCACGTAATTCAACAATTTATATCAATCTATCCCGTGTCCAACCGAACTAAGCATCTGAAGACCTAATCATGCTTTCTCCCGTTAATTCTATAACATATATATGACTCACTAATCAAAGTCTAACTCAAGTAAACCATAACCTACCTTGAGGCCGAGCAGGTGCCATGAGCAGTAATTGAGTCTTCATCTTTCTGCTTCCAACTCCGGGAACCACGATGGAAAAGTCTATGGATAGCACGAATTCCAAAAATGAGAGTCAAAATAAATCATGCGCAGAAATATAGATTCTATAATTGACTATCCCTGCCTTTATATTCCTATCATGACCCTAACTTACGGATCGTGGGGGCACCTACCATATTACTGACTAGTAGGTGAACCCTTACCAACCAACTCAATATTTAGCTAGTTTTATTAATAACAATTCTTAACGATCACAAATTTAAAAGTAAATGCTCATACAGACTCTGTTGTTGATACAAGAAAATTGAAATCTCCCCGGGATCTAGTCTAGATAGGTACAAGAGCTCCTATTACACAAAGATAAACAAAATAAATGACACAGCCTCTGCTTGGAATGAGATGAGCGAGAGTATACGAAGATTCCTGGTAATCCACACGAAGAAACTTCAACTTAAACCTGCACATACCTACACCCCAAAAGGGATGTAGCATGAGTAGTATCAGCATACCACACGTACTGGTAAGTATCATAGGTCGACTAAGATTAGTTCACGCAACGCAATATAAAGTCAATGAGATAAGCAGATAAGTCATCGGGCATCCTCAAGGCTCCCAATTATTCGATTCTCTTATTCCCATAGCAGTACCGGTTATTCGACCAGTCAATGAAGTCCCATTCCATATTTCCTTAAGCCAATTAATTAAGTCTTATCTCCTTATTTACCCTAACGTCTAATTTCTGACTTTTAGCCTTAGAGCTTTTTGTCCACTTCACTTACTAAGATATGATGCATCCGCGGAACATACTTACCACACACCTACCAATTATGGGACTCCCTAAGTCCACTAGACTCAATGCAGAAGTATACCACTTTGTAATTCGTTCTTACACTTACCTTTATATTGATCAGCATCACAATAATAAGAGATGCACCATGCAATATAATAAACTTTCAGCATCGTAAGGACATAGAAGTATGAAGTGTAATGCAATGCAAATGCGGTGCAAAAGCCAAATCACATTGTAGATACATGCTAACTGATGTCATTGCTCAGTAGTCATGACCTACAGGGGACCCATGGTGTCCATGTACCACTCGTTCCGGATTCACTCCTCCGACCCGAGTCACAATCAAGGCCACCTCCTCACCCCCGGTCAAATGTGCCTTTTCATACATGTAAATATATTTACCTTACAATACTGCCAGTGATTGGCTGTCGAATAGTACCTCGTACTTAACCCAACTTGGCCATACAACGCGGATAACACAACTGGCGCTTACTCAGACTTCCTGCTCTTTGTATTACCTCATAACCACATGCAATTTATGCAATGATGCCAATGAATGAAAATAATGTCATGAATTATGTCCTTGAGGGGCGTAGCACTATTATACCTTCCTTCAGTCCACCCAATGCAGTCCTCTTTATTAACAAGAACGGCAATCATATGAATATCTCAATATACATGAAAATAAATATGGAAATCGAATATACCTCGGGATAATTACTCTGAACAACAAAATACCCCTTTTTACTCACCACCATAATCACTTCCTGTTCCGTAATGCATAAACATCAACCCAGTACTAAAATAAATACCGTTATTACCCTAATTACTATTTGCACATAACTTCCGTTATATTATGAATATATCCATCCAAATTCCATGTCCGAAGACCTAATCATGCAGTCTCCCGTCAAATCTAGATGTGTATACGATTCACTAATCAAAGTCTAACTCAAGTAAAATGTAACCTACCTCGATGACGAACAACTATTGAATTTCCATGAAATACTCGCCCTCCTAGCCCTTATCCGAATCCATGAGAGATGATAGTTGTGGGGAAAGATGTGGAGAATGTTGGAAAAGCCTCTTCTTCTTGGTGTCAAGGTTTTTCTTCTTGTGTAACCTAATAGCAGCCTTGGAGGGTCTTTTATTACAAAGGAGGGTGAAATATAAACTTGAATATAGAAAAAATGCATCCACTGGTCCGTGACATCCGTTGTGGCGGACGTCGCTTCGCTATAGCAGGACCGCTATAGCGGACCATCTTCTGCCCCAGGCCCACGATTTTTATTTTTTTTCGAAACTGATTTTTTCCACCATTAATCATTTAAACACCCAATGGGGCTTACTATTTAAGATCGTAGACCTAGATTGAGCATGGGTTCGTGAAGTATTAAATAACGACCGGGCGGATCGTTACAAATCCCCATTCAAGAAAAGGCAGCACAAAAGGGTTGGAAGGGTTACCTTGCTCAGGTCTCTATGCGTTATGTCTAGAAGTTCTCCCAAGTGGCGGCTTAGAGAAGGGTTGGGGGAAAAGTGGGATTAAATCCCGAAATAAGGTTTTTAAACGGGGTCTGGTTCGCGTCGACCGCTACAGCGGTCTGCTTGTCTGCTATAGCAGACTCGCTGCGGCAGTTCCTAGACCGCTACAGCGAAGCGGTCCTCTCCTGGCCTACAACATTTAAACTCCTACCAATTTGATAATTATTAACATTACACGTAAAAATTCCCTGTGGACTAATATTATAACAAGAAACTTGTTTTTCATACACGGGCTGCGAAACGACCAATGATGACCAGGCGGGTCATTACAGCTCGTCACCTCATGAGTATCGGGACCCCCTTTAGTTACCCCAGTATCCCCTCTTATTAATCCAATAAACCAACCACGATGTTTTAGTTAAGGTCATAAGTCTCAACATGCCTGAATAGGAGTCTGATGATCACAGCGAAGCCTTGCCCTTTCGTAGAGCCTCCGAACAATCCTGATCTGTTCAAAACGGATTACACGTAAGAATACGAGTCAATTGATACCCATATTGCTGTATAAAGATTCGGGCCTAGAAAGTCAACCCAAAAACCCCGTTCCAAACCCCAAATGTCAAAACCATAATTTTGTTACAAAATCGGGTTCAATAAGGTCAAAACATTGTTCTATGAATTTATACGAACCCAATGAAACCGATATTAGTATAAAATATATTCGGGTCATAACATACACCCTAAACGGGATTTCAAACCCCTAAAGGCGTAACAAAAAATTCAACTCCTAATTATCTTACCCATGATCCAAGCAGTGTCGATATCAAATATGAACCAAATCCAACATCAATTTCACACTCAATTCAAGAAATCCCTAAAGTTCACTTAGGGTTCATAACCCTTCAAACCCTAATTCTAAATCATGATTTTAAGGGTGGCAGGGGGGACGGGACGGGGACGGTAGGGGACATTTTGGGGGGACGGGACGGGAGGGGGACTTCTTAAAGGGGGACTTTGGGGGGACCGGGGCTATGGGGACTGGATTAGAGGGGACTTTTTGGGGGGCCCCGTCCCGTCCCACTCCAAGGGGGGACGAGACGGGCCTGGGGGGACAGGGGGGGAGGGGACGGAGGGCCGGGGACTTTCTTTTTATAAAACGTCAAACTTAACATTTAAATTGGTAACTTATTAGCTAATATTAAATTTTCAAGTCTTTATAAAAAATTTAAAGACTTGGATTTATTTTTAGGTATTTATATTTTATAATAGGAGAAAATAATTTCAAGTAAGAACTACTTATTTTTTATAACTTATAACTTTAAAGTCTTTAAATGTATTTAACAACGGCTATTTTTTGAACTTCTAAGGGCTATTATTTTTAATTTATTACATAATATTAAATATACTTTCAAGTCTTTATAATCTTTATAAATAATTGCATTCTTTTTTGTAGTTATGTAAAGAAAAATAATTTCAAGTAAGAACTTTATGTTTATTTATTCAAAAATTAAAATAGATCTTTTAAATTTCATAAAACTTGACTCGAAGTCTCAAATACAAGAAGAGCACCTAATTTACATGTCTACCCTAGGAAGGGTTACTTTCAATTAGGCCTCTAAGTTACAATAAGATCACCTAATCTACATGTACCCACCTTCTAGGAAGGGTTCGTTTTTAACTAGGCATCTAAGCAAAGTTAATTATAAATTATTACACTAAAGTTTAATGATCTATGTGTTTTTTTCTAATTGTCGTATCGCTTCCAACTTTGCATTCAATTGAATTGGTATATCTCCTTGACGGTCCATAAGTTCCATGCCATCATCACTATTAGTGTTGATTATCTCTTTATATTCTTCTTCTTCTTGACGGGTTAATTTTGGTAGCCCACGATTTCTTCTTTTCTGCGTTGATCCAATCACACGAATAAGACAAATCTCCAAGCTATCTTGTGCTAATGAATGTCTGTGATCTCCGAGTTGAAATCTTGCCACGCTAAAAGCTGCCTCCGAAGCTACTGATGATGATTGAATAGCTAGGATATCTCGAGCCATTTTTGAGAGTAATAGAAATGTCTTGCCATGCTCCCTCCACCATCCTAAAATATCTTCATTGTCGTCATCGTCTATGTCATCGTCTACAGTGATGCTTTCCAAACTCTGATCAAGATAAGATTCAAGATCACTTTCATTTTGAGTATTAGTAATACCAAGCCATGCAGCATCCATTGATCTATCAAATTTTCTATTGCCAAATTTAGCCTTATTTTTTGTGAAGGACGTTGATTTCCACTTCTACTTTCTTCATTTTTATAATTATTATACATTAATTTAGCTTTTAATTCTATGCTACGTTTACACTCTTCAACATTTGGATGTTCATTAGAGGAATATCTAACCGCAAATAAATTTTGTCAACAAGTCCATGAGCACCTCTTAATTTTAAAGACGGGTCAAGTATACAAGCAATCAAATACATATGTGGAATAGGAAAAAATACTTTTTAAATTTGAAAATCATTTCATCAACGGGTTCCTCATAAGCTCTATCTAAGGCTTCAGTTTGTAATTCGAAATCTTCTGGAATAGGAGGAAAACTGGGGGGAACAAAAAATTCTGTTTCATCAACATGAGTGAAATCCTCCGTATTGTTGCTAAATTGAATTTTAGATTTACTAGAAGAACGTATTTACCCTTACTACTACGGCTAAAAAGGTTGGGATTTCGACAGCTTTACCTAGGACCAGGATCTTAACTTTTTTAGACATATTATCAAAGTATAATAAAATAAAATATGAAAAATTAATTGAAAAAAAAGACACAAATAAAATGCAAGAATTAAATAAATTAAAGGATGGAAGAAGTGTACCAAACGTCTGCGCCGTAAAGCCTACGTAACCGTAAACGTTGAAATTGAAATTATGTTTCCAAGCTTGAAAGTTGCTCCAAAATTCAAATATTGCCCACTTCACCAAAATAATAATAATAATAATAATAATATAATAATAATAATAATAATAATAAAAATAATAATAATAATAATAATAATAATAATAATAATAATAATAATATTTCACCAAATATTAGAGAGAGATATAATTGATAATAAATATTAGAGAGAGAGAGAATTGGTGGATGATTTGTGTGAAAATGAATAAAATGAAGAGGTACTTATAGTTTAGAATTCGGATTAAAGTGTAATTTATTAAACTTTGGGGGCATTTTTTTTTTGGGAGAAGGGACTCCAACGGCTGAAAATCAGACCGTTTGGAGTCCCAAAATATTCATTTGGCCACAGTCAAAAGGGCAAAAGGCTGACCAGCCTTAAAAAAAAAATTAATAGTCACTTTTCTCCGGCGGGCAGACTCCGCCGGCCCGCACGGCCCGACCGGGACGTTTCGCACCTTTCGCCCCCCTCCCCCCTCTGCCCCCTCCCCTATCGTTGACCGGGACAGGGACGGTCCGGCACGAATTGTCGACACGGGTGGACAGTGGACCGTCCCATCCCCACTGACACCCTTAATTTCCTGCATGAAAATCCTCAATAATCAATGGTATAATTGTAAAAGGAAGGTTAGAAGCTTACCCAATTATTGAATCATGCAAACCTCTCCAAAATCACCTAAAAGTGAGACCACAAGCTCCAGCTATGGGAATGAAATGTCTAATCTCGAAATGGGGTATTAAATGCATTTCTGTCCGGCGATTTCCCTATTTGCGGACATTTTTTCGCACCACCGGAGTCCATATCTGCGACCTATTATTCGCAAGTGCCCAAATCCACTAAATATCAAAGGCCACAGGTGCAGCCCTTTTTCCGCAAAAGTGAGCACACAAAGTAGCAACATCGCGCTGAAGTGCTCGGCCAAAAATCTTCCTTCCTCGCACCTCGCGCCCACCACGTGATGTTACACCCCGTGTACCCCGCGTTACTAAGGCCAGAGACTTAATGCGAGCTCACAGGCAAATATTATAAGTATAAAGGATGAAATTTCTACTATATTAGTACGAGGATAGCAATTTAGTATGATATTTGGAATTCGTACAAGAGTAGAATGGAATGATACGTTAAAAGATATAGCCCTCGTAACCATAAGCCGAGGTGGGGCCCACATGATGGGGTTTTTATAAAAGACATATGAAAATTTATATGGACAATATAAGGAAGTTAAACACAACTCAAGAAGGACCCTTGAGCCAAATCAAAGTGGAAGCTCTCCAAAAAAGATGTTTTTAAGTTACGTTTTCGGGTGATCTGACTTCGGGAGGCCATAACCCCATCATTATGTGGGAATTTGGGAAAAATCCAAAAATTAAAGTTGTAGAAAATTGAATTAGATTTACAACCATAGGAAGTGGGCCTTCACACGACATAGGGATAAAAAGTTATGGATGTTTTAAGAAAGAAAACAGCCGGGCAAATGGGAGCTACTTCTAACCCGACTCCAAGTCGGTCGGGGC
>NC_081345.1:55156242-55161348 GCF_029784015.1 Lycium ferocissimum | reverse complement strand
AAAAGGGTATAAACCCCAACTTCCAATTCCAAAAATTTTGGGCCCTTTTGGAAGGATCTAAATAAAGGATTCTTTCATCCCAAAATGAAAAACAACCAACAAATCATGATTTAGAAGCCTAGAAAGGATAACTCATTGAACCCACTATTAATCTTCAATCACTTAATGAACTATCAATATAAAGGAATTCTAAGATGATTAAGGACAATGGAATAGTAAAGGGATTAGAAGAACTTACCACTAAGAATTTCCTCTAAGAATATTCTAGAATTTATCCCAATAGCCCACATTTCATAATAGTAATAAATGAGGGACTTAGGGCATTTAACACTTCATTTAATGACTTAACTGCCCGACACCCGCTTCCGCGACCATCATTCCGCCCATTGACACCGTTTGGCGGTCCATGCCTATAAACGTTCAAGACAAAATTGAACAGTGACTCACGTGATGCGGGGCGACTGTTATAGGGAGCGTCTGCAAGGCCGCGCCGATCTTCAGTGCCGGCGCACCAGACACCAGAATAACACAGAGTTTCACACTTTCAACCCGAATTTTTGACTAACTCCCGAGGCTACCTGCTCACATACCAAATATGTAGACACACATAAAAATACGCTACGAACGCACTTGTGGCCGCAGAATTCCTAACAGAAGTCTCGTTGACCGAGTCAACCCCTGATACCTCAATTCCTACTTACCAACCCAAGTCCCAAAATGCACCCGAGTGCATTGGGAACCGAACCAGATATGCATACAAGTTCTAAATGACCATCTGGACCTCTCGAAATCGACAGATTTTCGAAAAAGGTCCGTTTACCCAAAAGTCAACTTTGAGTCAACTCTTTTTTTCGCTTAAAGCCAAATTTTCCCAAAAGTTCACCCAAATCAACCCCTAACACCTCGAGAAGCATGTCAATTGTCCCCGCGGGTCAAAAGTGAGCTAACAAGCTCGCGAAAAGGTCAGAAAGTGCCGAAAGGACTATAATGACCAAGCGGGTCATTACACTTATATGTAACAACCACACATTTGGTTTGACACCAAGCCCACATAATTATATAATTAATGCCAACCTAACTAGTATTCAACCGAATGCCGTGTCTGAAGATCGAATCATGTTTTTCTCCCGTCAATTCTACATATATATACGAGTCATTAATCAAAGTCTAACTAAAGTAAACCATAACCTATCTCAGTAAAGCAAGTACCACGAACAATCATGGAGTCTTCATCTCTTGCTTCTAAATCTGGAGACCACAATGGGTTATTATATGCACAATTGGGAACGCGAGGGCGAGGGTCTGCTCGACATATGCGTAGATCTAGATTGCTCAAGGTATATACCTAGGGTGAAAACAACAATGAAAGAACACCTTCATTAACTTTGGAGAATTAACCTTTGTCAAAAAGGAAGAATCGTCTTAAGGAAGACGACGTGAAGAATGGTTTAAGGTTTACCTTTCGCAACCCTCTAAGTGTTTTGGTTCCAATTTTTTTCCCAAGTGACGACTTAGAACAAGGTTTTGTGGAAAAGTGGGATTAAATCCCTAAATAAAGTACTTAAGCGGAACTATCTCGCATCGACTGCTACGAGCGATCTTCTGTCCGCTGAGGTAGACTCGTTGTGGAAGTTCCTTGACCATCGTGGTGAGCAAATCCACTGAGCCCACACCTTTTTCATTCAATTACCTATTTGATCACGATAACAAAATATACATGAAAAACTTCCCTCTGGACTAATTTTATAACAAGAAACTTAGTTTTCATTCATAGGCTGTGAAAGGTCCAATAATGATGAGGCGGGTCGTTACAGATCGGTGTACGAGCCCTGAGGGTCGGAAGTATTGTAAATTTGGAGCCTCTTTGGGATCGAGTATTGTGATTTGATACCAAATGCGCCTTGGAACCCCAAGCGACATTCTAGGTTGGTATTTGAACCTCACGAGTCCCTCATGGGTCACGATTCATAAAATTTGAATGTGTGTGTAACATGAGGTGGAAAGGTCTTGTATTGCCTATCACTGCATGTTTATATCATTGGTTTTTTGTTTGTTGACTTACTTGAATTGTTGCCTGATATATCTTAAATGTTTATTTGATTACATGATAGACTTGGGGATTTAGAAGCTTGACCTAGGCTAATGACCTGAGATTATTGTAATTATTGTGATTGTGAACTATTAGCGGTAGGCCAACCCTCATCTCTATTTTCGTTAGGGTCGGTCAACGATCATGCTGAGTACACATTATTTCCCATACTCATACTACACTTACTACACCCTTTTTATGTGTAGATTCTCTGCCTGATACTAGTGGATCTCGAGACTACTCGGTTGCTAGTTGAGAAGGCTATTCCAGATAGTTTGGGGTTAGCTGCATGACTATCTGTAGCACTAAATTTTCCCTCTATCCAGACTCTCGATCGATGGTTGTTATAGGGTATAGGACCCCAGGGGCACAGCCAGATACTGCTGTGGCTCCTCAATTTTAGAGTTTTCTAGTTTCAAGTGTTGATGTCCGCCCAATCGCCTAGCCCACTATGACCATAGAGGAGCAGAAGAGGTGGGATAAATTTAAAAAGATGAAGCCACCACAGTATGATGAGCGTCCTGATGATAATGCGTATGAGTTTCTAGTTATTTGCCTTGGGGGATTTCACAATTTAGGGTTGGTTGAGTTTAACAGAGTTGATTTTTTAGCATTTCAGATGGTTGGCCCCGCCAAGAAGTGGTGGAGGGTTTTTATTAAGACTAGGCCAGCTAGGTCACCTCCACTTACTTGGGCTGAGTTTTCTCACGTATTTCTAGAGAAATGGATTCCTCATAGCTTGAGGGATGAGAGGCGTGAGCAGTTTGATAGGTTGGAGCAGCATAAGATATCTGTGACCGAGTATGAGATGATGTTGCACTCCTTGACTCTTCATGCTTTGACAGTTCTACCTGATGAGGCTGAGAGGATTAGGAAGTTTATCAAGGGGCTGTCTTATCCCATTTGAATTTATCAGGGGGCTGTCTTATCCCATTCGACTCATAATGATATATGTGACAGCATAAAGAGGTACTTTTCCGGCGGTGATGGATGCCACTAGGAGTGTCTAGTCCATCATGCATCAACAGTGTGGGGATAGGTCGAGCAAAAAGCCCTACAGGATTGGCAGTTATAGAGGTACCTCATATGGAGGTAGAGATCACTACGGTAGAGGATATCTTCCTCAGTTTAGTTGACCAGTTTAGGTAGTGATTTAGACTTTGACAGGTGGTTCTTCGAGTCATGATGCTCATGGTTTGGGGCATAGTTATCAAGGTTCTTATTCCTGATCTACATGTCGAGGTGGTCATTCTGGTTATTCTAGCTCTTCTCAGCAGCCAACGGTATGTCGGGATATTTTGAGTGTCATGATAGGGCATCTCACCGGGGAGTGCCCGGACTTGGCGGGGTGGCTACTTTCTGGTTCTCGATTCGCACCTTTAGGTGAGAGGCACGACACCTTGCTAGAAACGATACTGCGATGGCGTAGGTGGTTCTTATTATGGTATATGTGGTACTCAGACAAGCTGAGGTGGTGGTTGCGGAGGTTCTCAGGCCGAGGGTGGCCGTGCTCAGTGCTTTGCATTTCCAGGTAGACCAGAGGCAGAGTCTTCTGATGCAATCATTACAGGTACTATTTTCGTTTGCCGTTAGTCGGTATAACGTTATTTGATCCAAGCTCTACATACTTTTATGTGTCTACCTACTTTGCATCGGGTTTGGATATGTTATCTGAGTCACTTGATTTCCCTGTTAGTGTTTCTACTCCTGTTGGGGATTATGTAGTGATCGATCGAATGTATCGATCCTATGTGGTTACTTTGATGAGGTATGACATTTGGGCTAATTTGATGATTCTAGACATGGTAGATTTTAACATTATTTTATTTATAAATTGGTTATCTCCTTATCATGGACATCATGCCAAGACAGTTACCTTAGTTATTCCAGGAGCCCGTAGGTTAGAGTCGAAAGGCGCTACTAGTTATGCACCGAAGAAAGTAATATCGTTCCTTAAGGCTCCTCGGATGGTTGACAAAGGTTTTTAGCTTATTTGGCCTATGTTAGGGATATGAGTGCCGATACTCCTCCACTGAAGTCGGTAACAGTAGCAAGGGAATTTCCTGAGGTGTTTTCGATTGATTTACTAGGTGATCCACCGGATCGTGACATTGATTTCTGTATTGATTTGGAGTCATGTGCCAAGCCTATTTATATTCTGCCATATTGGATGGCACCGATAGAGTTGAAGGAATTGAAAGAACAATGCAAGGCATGTTTAGTAAGGGGTTCATTAGACCTAGTGTTTCCCCTTGGAGTGCTCTGGTGTTGTTTGTATAGAAGAAGGATAGGACTATGCGCAAGTAGTCTATTGACTATCGACAGTTGAACAAGGTGACCATCAAGAACAAGTATCCCATTCCTCGAATTGATGATTCATTTGATCAGCTTCAGGGTGCATCGATCTTTTTTAAGATCGATTTGAGGTCCGGTTATCACCAGTTGAAGATTAGGGTGGAGGATATCTCTAAGATAGCTTTTAGGACCCTTTATGGCCATTATGAGTTTCTAGTTATGTTTTTAGGTTGACCAACGCCCCAACAGCCTTTATGGATTTGATGAATGGTGTTTTTATACCATACTAGGATTCTTTCATGATTGTCTTTATAGATGATATCTTGATATACTCTCGTAGTATAGTGGAGCACAAGCAGCATTTAAGGATCGTGCTTGGGATTCTTAAAGAGAGGCAGTTATATGCTAAGTTCTCAAACTGTGAGTTTTGGATCAATTCTGTGGAATTTTTGGGTTATGTTGTGACCAAGGATGGTATTATGGATGATCCTAAGAAGATTGAGGCAGTTCTTGATTGGGTCTGGCCTACTTCAGTGACCTAGATTTAGAGCTTTGTTAGCCTCGCTAGTTACTATCGGCGTTTTGTAGAGGGATCTTCATCTATTGCATTTCCTACGACTCGTATCACCGAAGAATGTAAACCTTTAAGGGTCGTACGAGTGCTAGGCGAGCCAAAAGCTCAAGACTTTATCGCTTATAGCCCGATTTTGACTCTTTTGGGG
>NC_081345.1:54982433-55156142 GCF_029784015.1 Lycium ferocissimum | reverse complement strand
TTTGGGGAGGCTTTTTTGTATTTTGTTGTTACCAAAAGATTAAAGATATTTTCGGGTAAGAGTTAAATTTTTGGGAAAGGCGAGGTTTGGAGCTATTGAAAGATTAGATGAGATTTATCACCCCAAAGGGGAATGGTAGGATCCTTTTTGGCAAATCCTGGTAATTTTTGAAATGTCGCAAAAAAAAGGGTTTTCGTGACCCCAAATTTACTTTAGAGTCAATTTTTGGTTCGGCGTTTAAATCACACCCGGATTTTCCGCTTTAGTAGGGGGAAAAGACCCAAAGAGATCCCATTTAGTTCTTTTGAGATACTCTCCCAAGGGAAAAGTCCCCTTCAATTTTGCGGGAGTTCTTAGATACCAGGGGCGGGTTCCCGTAGGGGAGGATTTTCCCTTTTGTTCACCGGGAGCACGAAGATGTATCATGTATTAAGTAAATTTATGGGGATGGAAGAAGAAAGACAAGCAGTTGTGCTCAATGCCCCAACCGGTCGCATTGGACTTATTGAATTTGTATACAACAATAGTTATCATTCCAGTATTCAGATGGTCCCGTATGAAGCTTTATATGGGCGGAAGTGTAGATCACCAATTGGATGGTCCGAAGTAGGGGAGACTAAGTTAGTAGGGCCAGAGTTGATCCAACAAGCAGTGGAGAAGGCCAAGCTTATTCAGGACCGATTATTGACCATTCAGAGTCGTCAGAAATCTTATGCAGACAATCGTCGACGAGACTTAGAATTCCAAGTTGGTGATTGGGTATTATTAAAGGTGTCACCGATAAAAGGCATCATGAGATTTGATAAGAAGAGTAATCTTAGCCCTCGATACATTGGACCCTACAGGATTGTACGCAAAATGGGCCAAGTAGCCTATGAGCTAGATCTACCTTCAGACTTGGAGTCGATCCCCCGCTTTTTCATGTGTGTCAAGGCTTAGCAAGTGCATTGGAGATCCTTTCAGAGTTGTGCCCATAGAAGATGTTCAGGTTACGGAGCAATTATCTTACGAAGAGGTTCCCATTGCTATCCTAAATAGACAAGTTCGGAGATTGAGGAATAAAGATGTAGCTTCAGTCAAGGTTCTCTGGAAAGACAGCAATAAGGAAAAAATGACTTGGGAAGCTAAAGAAGATATGAGGTCCAGATATCCACATCTATTCCCTATTCCAGAGGAAATGCAGACGGAGACACTATTGATTTCAGGTGCGTAATGTCCTTTTTATTTTATTTTATAGTTTTTGGCCGTGTTGGGCCATTGCATTATTATTGTTGTAGCCCTATGAGTCGTGTATATTTTGGGTTGTCGTGACAGGATGGTAGTGTTATAATTACAGGGGAAACTCTGCCAAAATTTTTGGAAACCCCTAAGAGTTTAACATTCGGGGACGAATGTTCTTAAGGGGGGGAATGTTATACCCCGTATTTTATACGATGAGTTTCGCCGTAAGATAGCCGACGTGAAGTTATTAAGTGAGGTTGTTGTGAAGGTTATAAGAGATTCTACATGATTATTCCACGTATACGGGAGTTTAAGTTATGTGAAACAAGTATCGGGAAGATTGGAGGCTGAATAAACCAGAGAAACTGAGTATGACAGCTGAGCAACTCGACGGCTGCAAGTCAACCGACCGTCGACTGGTCGATGGACCGTCAACCTGCACCATCGAACAACTCTCTGAGAACCAGAGGCTGCCGCTATTCGACGGTTGCGAGTCGACGGATCGTCGACTGGTCGTTGGACCATCGACCTTGCCGTCGAATTGCAGGCGGTGTAAATTTTCTCTCTCTTATAAATTAAAAGGGCCACAACTTGGGTCATTATTTACACCCAAAGATCAGAACTCTCTAGATTCTTCAAGATCTTTCTACCCTTTCTACCTATCAGCAGCATCATCGATCGACCCTAAACTAAGATGGAGATGAGGGTTAATCTTCAAATACTACTTCCACACTTAACCGCTGTTAGTCCATCATAATAATATTCACAATAATCATCGGTTACAATCCTAGGTAAGAAGCCTCTGAGTCCTCAAGTCTGTCTAAGTAGCCAAATAAGCGAGTAAATACAATTCAATCAACAGTTTAAGCACGTCATCTAAACAAGGAACCAATGAGATGATATGATACGCAAATGCTATGCAATGCAAGGCCTTTCCATCACCAGTACACACGTGTTCAAATACTATAAATTGTGACCCATGGGGGACTCGCGAGGTCCATATACCATCCAGAATCATTTCTCTTCAAGTTTCTAGCCTCTTTAGGCTTTCAAATCATCATACTCAGCCCGCAGGCTCACATTAACTGTCACTAGCCCATTTTGGCTCATATCATCAGCATCACTTCGTCCGGAACCATTTTATCTTGGACCTTACATATGTATCCTCAAATATGCATTAGATACTATATAAAGCATGAATATGACATTCACAACAATAAGCAATCAAGCTAAGCAATAAAGACTTGATCTTTAGCTCTTTTCCACTTTTAAACGAGTATATAGGAGTGAGGAGAACACATAATCACAAATAACACAGGTAATGAGCATAGAAGAAATAAAAAAGGGACCTCATATCCCAATCGCAATCATAATCAATCTATGCTATCAACTAATGCCCAAACATGGCACTCAAATCGAATTATACAATGTAAATATACGCAGATACCCATACATAGCACCGGTACCCGATACAAGTGTTCGTCACCTCACATGTATCGGGACCCTTTAGTTACCCCGTTACTCCCTCTTATTTAGTCTATTTTAACCAACCACGTTGCTTTAAATAAGGTCAAGAAAGGTCTCAACTTGCCTGATTTGAAATCCGAAGCTCAAGCTATCACCACACGTCCTTGCCCTTCTTCAAAGCCTCTGAATAATCCCAAACTATTCATATACGTAATGTACAAAAATATACAAATCCATAGATACCCATATTTCTATGACAATAATTCGGGTCCAAAAAGTCACCCAAAAAGCCAATCTCGAGCCTCGTAGGTCAAAACTATAATTTCGTTACAAAATCAGGTCCAATATAGTCAACATAGTAGTCTATGAGTTTAAACGAGTCCAATGGTACCCATATTGTTATACTTTGATTTGGAACCCAAAAACGAACCCAAAAGGTAAACCTGAGCCCCTAAGGGAAAAATTGGAATTCTATGTCAAAATTGGTTTACCCATAGCTTAATTAGTCTAAATCTAGAAAACCCACTCAAAAAGCCATCATCTTGATCCTCAAATTCATAATTTACCACTTTTCAATTTTTAGGCTCAAAACTCCAATTTCTACTATCCAAACACGGATAAGAACAATAGTCAACAAAAACAATTATAGGGAAACATGAAAATAAGGGTTAGATACTTAACCTCTCATTGATCCGGGCTCCAGAGCTCCCAAAAACGTGATATGAAGACAAAAAAGAAGTCCAATATATAATCCCAGATCTGGTCGCTATAAAAGGTGAAATCTGTTTGCTAATTATAGAAACCTGGTCGCTAAAAGGTCGCATCAGCAATCTTTGCACTAGCTAACTTTTAATTTGGTATTTTGACCAAAACTCCCTCATACATTGTCGAAATGCGACGATTCTTATTGCTATAGTTCCGCAATCACGATACAGATCTAATCAGTTTAATCAAAACACAAATCAAAGCTTGTTTGCTCAATATGGTACCCTTTATACTCAAAACGACGTCGAAATAAAAAACAAACACCATACAACCCAAATCCATCCGAAACTCATCGAAATCTAATCAAAATATGTGGATAAGTCCAAAATCATCATACAAAACTTCTCAAACTCTCAAAACATCCAAACGGGGCCGTCTTATCCAGATGTTAATCGTGGTCAACTCCAAATCATCTCAAAAGCTAGTTTCTCAACTGACCACCTAAATCACACCTGAACCTCCCGGGAACCGAACCAACGACTCGACTAAGTCATAAATCACATTTCAAACCTAACGAAATTGACATAACTTTAAAAAAGACTCATTTATACCCGGTGTTGACTTTGGTCTAACTTTTTCATTTCTTAACCTAGATTTCCAAAATATCCTTTTCCTTAGTCAAAACTCATCCAAAAACCACCCATCCCCACAAGCTATAAACATCAATACGAAGCTAATGGAACCAACAAATTTCCAATCAGCTCTTATTTCTTCCCTTGATAATATTTTTTTACCATAAATAGGCATATTAAATACTAAAACCGACATAATTATAAAAAACCAACCAAACAAACTCTAAGATTAGCTCCGTTAATTTCGACTGGTCACAAATAATATTACAAATCTAATAGAATCTTCAGATCATCAATCAAAGCACATTTTCCCCAAATGATCAATTAATCCAAATAATTAAATACTGAATTTCCAAAACAAAACCTTCTCCCAAAGTGAACTAAATGATATCCGTTTGACATTAAATTTGGCTAGCAAGTCAAAATAATTATTACAGAGTTTCTAGAATAGACGGCATGCAAAACAAAGCATCAGTTCTCAAAATGACCGATTGGGTAGTTACAACCCCTTTCCCCTAAAAGACCTTTCCAGTAGCTTTAAAATGATAATTTTGACTTGCGAAAATGGGTGGCATGGTTCCCGAAGCACGCAGGTGAGAATAAAAAAAAGGAACAAAATTTTGAAAGTTTTTAAACTGAAGAAATGGAAACGGTTGACCAAAGTCAACATCAGGGGTAAACAAATTTTGTTTCAAGCTTGGACAGTTTTGTTAGCGAATCATGATTCTTGACTTAGTTAGATAGTTGGGCCTGATACCGTGTGTCACGACCCAACCTGCCATGACTGGCACCCACACTAACACCTAGTGGACGAACCAACATGTAAGCCATCTATTCATTCAAGTCCACTTTTATATTAACCATTTCAATCAGTTATTAACCATTCAAGCACATGATAAATCAAATTAAGTCATGCCATAAAATAATGAAACAAATGCGGAAGTCCTAACTATTACAACCCCAAAATTCGGAAGTCACCGTACAAGGGCTCTAATCCAAAACATGTCTAAGGAATGTAAGCTATTTAAATAAATAACCAACAATGTCTGGAATAGAAATAGACATCATAAAGGAATATCTTCGGGCGGCCTGGCATGGATAGAAGCTCACCCTAAATCTGTCAGCAAATGGCCTCAACGCTAGATATGAGGTCTGGTAGCAGTCTCTGGATCACAATCTGCACTCAAAAGATGCAGCAAGGTAGTATCGGTACAAACACTATGTACCGGTAGATATCATGCATACATCATAAAATAAATAAAATAGACAAGCCAGCCAACAACACACAATCAGTTACCCCAATCAACAAAACAACCACAGTTATTAACAATCAAGTCACCCCGATATCAAGAGTTAAATCACGGAAGCAAGCAACGAAAATAAGTCTACCAATAATAACCATATACACGCTGTACACACATGCTACATGATATCATTGCTCAGTAGTCATGACCTGCTTAGGACCCATGGTGTCCATGTACCACTTGTTCTAGACTCATTCCTCGAACCCGAGCTCACAACTAGGGCACATCCTTACCCTCGGTCAAATGTGCTTATTCATATCTAGGCCTCATTCTCAACTCCGGTCAAATGAGCCTTTTCATATATATATATATATATATATATATATATATATGAAATCACAACACAATCACAACCGTAGCTAGTGTCACATTACTTTCAATAATCAAATCATCATTGGTATCTCAATTCCACAAAGAAGATCATATTAACTTTTCATCACAACACCATCAACCTGTAGGTCCCAACACAATGAATAGTGGCACGAAGCCCACATAATCACTCAAACTACAACATATAGGAAGTTCAACCACACACAATCATTTTGGAAGACTAGACATGCTTTCTCTTATCATTTCACAACACATACAATCAACTAATTAAAGTCTAACTCAAGTAGACTGTAACCTACCTCGAATGTAGAGTTGGAACAATGCAGATTACTCCACTACAACCTTTCCCTTCTGTAAACCCTCGAAACGCTCAAAGTCTAGCAATTAGAATGCTCAATGAGTCATAATTACTCTAATCACAAGATCAATTCAAGAACATCCTTCCCTTTAGCCCCATTTTAATGGGTGAATGATTTCTAGGTGTCAATTAACCTAACATTTGCCTTAGCAACCACCAATTATCAATTTATAAGGCTATTTAATCAAAACATCTATTAGAAGCAGTTTCCATGGTCAAGCTACCATTTTTATGAAACCCTAAGTCTTAATTCACTTAGTTCATAACTCTAATGGTTCAATTCCTGATTAAAAGGAGACAACCAAAGCCATTAGATGATAAATACATGATAACCACTATAACCCATCAACTATAGAAGGTCTATTAGGTTCTATCATTATTATTTCTAATTTAACATTGTAAACCCATAAAAGGGATGATAATCATGAAGATGATAACGTAATAATTGAAGGGATGGTTGAGACTCACCTCTTAAGGACATTCTTGCCCAGGGCTTGGAAATTCGCCCTAGGTTCTTATGGGCAACTATTTTGGAGTTTTATGAATAAAAAATTATGAACTAAGTGTTTAAAAGCCGACATTCTGCTCCCGTCGACCGCTGCAGTGGTCTCGCTATAGCGGCCAAGTTCCCGCTATAGCGGACCACAATATACCTGACCTCCGGCATGGCGGGCCTGATCCCGCTATAGCGATATCGCCATAGCGGACACCCTAAATCCCATTTGTCCGCTGCAGCGAGAGGATCATCGCTGTAGTGATCCCGCCGCAGCGGTACACCCCCCGCTACAGCTGTACTACTGGAACAGTAAGCTCGCAATTTTCCTAGTTTTTTAACTTTACCACCCAACATTTCATCCGAGACCTCACAAACAAAAGCAAAACATGCACATACATAAAAACACCATACGAACTCATCCGTGGCCTCAGAATTCCCAACGGAGTTCTAATTTCCTACATCACTCCCTAATGGACTAAACACAACCAACAAAATCACAACCCAAGCCAATTTTTTCTGTTCTTGGACTTATACAATCGAGTTTCTATTAGCTCTTTCTACTCTTGGGAAGGTTCTATTTGGTGGGGGTTATCTTATGTTTTCATAATGACCGGGAGGGTCGTTACACCAGATACCAATTAAAATACCGTTCGTCCCCGAACGGACAAAGATGAGGAATCTAGGAAAAGTTACCTGACTCGGCGAAAAGCTGAGGATACTTGCTACGCATATTCAATTCTGTTTCCTAAGTAGCTTCCTCCACTGAGCGACTCTTCCACTGAACTTTCACGGAGGCTATTTCCTCGGACCTCAACTTATGAACATCTCTATCTAAAATAGCAATAGGATCTTCCTCATATGTTAAGTTCTCATCTAGCAAAACTGAATCCCAATGGATTATGTACGAACCATCGCCGTGGTACGTCTTCAACATCAAAACGTGAAATACCGGATGAAAGCGTGATAGAATTGGAGGTAAATCCAACTCATAAGCTACCTCCCCCACACGCTTGAGAACTTCAAACGGCACAATGTACCTTGGGCTAAGCTTGCCTTTCTTCCCAAACCTTATCACACCCTTCATGGGTGAGACTTTCAATAACACTTGCTCTCTCTCCCCAAACTCTAGATCTCGGACCTTGTGGTCTGCATACTCCTTTTGCCTACTCTGTGCCACCAGAAGCTTAGCTTGAATCATCTTCACCTTTTCTAAGGACACTCTCAGAAGGTCCGACTCTAAGGTCTCACCTCAAATGCATTAAACCAACCAATAGGAGACCTAATTCTCCTCCCATACAACGCCTCAAATGGATCCATATCGATACTCAAGTGGTAGGTGTTATTATATGCAAACTTTGCCAATGGTAAGAACTGATCCCAATGACCACCAAAGTCTATCACACAAGCCCGAAGCATATCTTCAAGGACCTGAATAGTCCGCTCAGATTGCCCGTCAGTCTGAGGGTGGAAAGTTGTACTAAGGTCCAACCTAGTACCCAATTCCTCATATAAATGCTCCCAAAATCTAGATGTGAAAGTTGTGCCCCTGTCGGACACGATGGAGATAGGCCCCCCATGAAGCCTAACCACCTCATGTATGTAGATCTTGGCTAATTTCTCCGCGTCATAAGTTATTCGTACAGGAATAAAGTGGGCAGACTTAGTCAACCTGTCAATAATAACCCAGATAGAATCAAACTTCCCCAATGTCTTAAGAAAACCAACCACGAAATCCATTGCTATTCTTTCCCACTTCCACTCAGGAATAGGCATCCTCTGAAGTGTACCCCCAGGTTTCCGATGCTTATACTTCACCTATTGGCAGTTCAAACACTGAGAAACAAACTCCACTATATCCCGCTTCATCCTAGTCCACCACTAGTGATGTCTCAGATCGCGGTACATCTTAGTAGCGCCAGGATGAATGGAATACCTCGAACTGTGAGCATCTGTCAGAATAGTCTTAATCAAATCACCCACACATGGCACACAAACTCGCCCTTTAATCCGCAACACACCCTCTTCGTCAATCACAACCTCTTTGGCCTCACCACGCAACACCTTGTCACGAATTTTACATAACTTAGCATCTTCAAACTGCTTAGCCTTAATCTGCTCCCAAAATGATGACCAAGCCTCAACACAAGCCAACACCCTGCCCATGTTCGAAATATCCAGCCTCATAAAATTGTTAGCCAGATTCTGAACCTCTCTAGCTAACGGACGCTCCGAAGAGATCAAACGAGTCAGACTTCCCATACTAACCGACTTTCTACTCAACACGTCAGCTACCATATTTGCTTTACCAGGATGATACAGAATGGTGATGTCATAATCTATTAGCAGTTCCATCCATCTCCGCTGCCTAGAGTTCAGATCCCTCTAAGTGAACACATGCTACAAACTGCGGTGGTCAGTCTACATCTCACAATGGACACCATACAAGTAGTGCCTCTAGATTTTCAGCGCGAACACCACCACGGCCAGCTCCAAGTCATGAGTAGGATAGTTCTTCTTATGCACCTTCAACTGTCGAGAAGCGTACGCAATCACCTTCTTTTCCTGCATCAAAATAGCACCCAAACCAAAACATGAAGCATCATAATAAACAACAAAATCCTTGCCCTCCACGGGCAATGCTAGAATAGGCGCTGTAGTCAATAATGTCTTGAGCTTTTGAAAGCTCTCTTCACACTCGTAACATGCACGGTCTAGCGTAGGTCGCTGAACAGAAGCTGATGAAGTAGTATAACCCCCATGCTGACCTGAAGACTGATAATTGGCCCCTGATGGGCCCCCAGCAGACACCTGCATAGCAGACTAAACCGGACGTCCTGAATACACTTGTGAACTCTGACCCCTCGAGAAAGAGTTGCTGAAATTCCCACCCCTTCGGGCTTTCTTCTCTATCTGCTTTGAATGACTCTTCTGTATAATCCCCTCAACAACACGGACATGCTCCACTACCTCCTGGAATGAAGCACCAGTGGCTACAAGCTAATAGCTGAAGTCCAGTGTTCAACCCCTTACGAAATGCCTGCTCCTCTTCTCCTCAGTAGGCAGCAACTGAAGAGCATATTGGGACAAGAAATGGAAATGGGACTGGTGAATAGCAACAGATGAGTTCCCCTGATCAATATTAGAAAACTCATCTTTGCTTCTGTCCCTCAGAGTATGCGGGACATTCTTATCTAGGAACACTGAATAGAACTGAACCCAAGTCAACGGAGGTGACCCAGCTGGCCTGCACTCTACATATGCCCGCCACCATAACTTGGCATCACCCAAGAACTGAAAAGTCACAAACTCAACCGCATACTTGTCCACAGTCCCTATCTTGTAGAGCCTCTCGTGACAATCTATAATGAACTCGTACGCATCCTCTGACTCAGTACCATAGAAAATCGGAGGATTCATTTTAGTGAACCTAAAAAATAAATCATGCTCCTCACCAGTCATCACCGGCCCTGCAACTGGCCTTGGAAAAGCCCTATAACCCGAAACTTCATTCAAGAGAGGTGCCACTGCTACGGCATGCTGAACTCCCAGAGCCTGAGCCCTATCTGGACTTGGGGCTGCTATCCATGCGCCCCTACCTGCTAGAACGGCCGGTATAGCCCCGGTCTGTGCTAACCCATGCAACCAATTTAGCACTTGTGCCATAGTATTTGGTATACCAGGAGCACCGCAGCCCGGGCGGGAACCGGTACCGCCGCCGGCTGGGGCCGGGATGCGGCCGCATCTCCGCGCCTCATTAGGAGCCACGGAGGCATGGGATTAACCTGGGACTCGCCCTCACCGAGGCTGCCCCTCTACCTACTCCTCTACCTCCACCTCTACCTCTGGCTGCTGCCGCGTGTGTTTTCGCCATCTGCGAGAGAATGAAGGATATTCAGATACCAATTTGAATCATCCAGATACCAATTGGAATCAAGTAGCATGAAAGAAAGAAAGAAAAGAGAATTTTTCTAGTGTCCGGTAACCTCTCAAAGATAAGTACAGATGCCTCCGTACCGATCCGCCAGACTCTACTAGACATGTCCTTGTAAAACGAGATTGATGAACCTAAGAATCTAATATCAACTCTATCACGACCCAACCCACCATGACTGGCACCTACACTAACTCCTAGTGGGCGAACCAACATGTAAGCCATCTATTCATTCAAGTCCATTTTTATATTAACCATTTTAATTAGTTATTAACCATTCAAGCACAAGATAAATCAAATTAAGTCATGCCATAAATAATAAAACAAATACGGAAGTCCTAACAATTACAACCCCTAAATTCGAAAGTCACCATACAAGGACTCTAATCCAAAACATTTCTAAGGAATGTAAGCTATCTAAATAAATAACCAATAATGTCTGGAATAGAAATAGACATCATAAAGGAAGATCTTCGGGCGCCCTGGCATGGATAGAAGCTCACCCTAAATCTGTCAACAAACGGCCTCAACGCTAGATATGAGGTCGGGTAGCAGTCTCTGGATCACAATCTGCACTCAAAAGAATGCGGCAAGGTAGTATCAGTACAAACACTATGTACCGGTAGATATCATAGGCCGACTAAGATTAGTATCATGCATACATCATAAAATCAATAAAATAGAGAAGCCAGCCAACAACACATAATCAGTTACCCCAATCAACAAGATAACCATGGTTATTAACAATCAATTCACCCAATGATATCAAGAGTCAAATCACGGAAGCAAGCAACGAAAATAAGTCTATCAACAATAACCATATACACGCTGTACACGCATGCTATCTGATGTCATTGCTCAGTAGTCATGACTTGTAGGGGACCCATGGTGTCCATGTACCACTCGTTCTGGACTCACTCCTCATACCCGAGCTCACAACTAGGCCACATCCTCACCCCCCGTCAAATGTGCCAGTTCATATATAGGCCTCATCCTTAACCCCGATCAATTGAGCCATTTCATATATATATATATATATATATATATATATATATATATATATATATATATACACATTATTTTCAATAATCAAATCATCATTGGTATCTCGATTCCACCAAGAAGATCATATTAACTTCTCATCATAACACCATCAACTTGTAGGTCCCAACACAATGAATAGAGCACGAAGCACAGATAATCACTTAAACAACAACATATAGAAAGTTCAACCACACATAATCATTTTTGAAGACTAGACATGCTTTCTCTTATCATTTCACAACACATACAATCAACTAATCACAAGTCTAACTCAAGTAAACCGTAACCTACCTCGAATGTAAAGCTGGAACAATGCAGATTACTCCACTACAGGCTTTCCCTTCCGTAAAGCCTAGGAACGCTCAAAGTCTAGTAATTAGAATGCTCAATGAGTCATAATTACTCTAATCACAAGATCAATTCAAGAACACCCTTCCCTTTAGCCCCATTTCAATGGGTGAATGATTTCTAGGTGTCAATTAACCTAACATTTGCCTTAGCAACCACCAATTATCAATTTATAAGGCTATTTAATTAAATCATCTATTACAAGCAGTTTCCATGGTCAAGCTACCGTTTTTATGAAACCCTAAGTCTCAATTCACTTAGTTCATAACTCTAATGGTTCAATTCTTGATTAAAAGGAGATAACCCAAGCCATTAGATAATAAACACATGATAACCACCATAACCCATCAACTATAGAAGGTCTATTAGGTTCTAGGGTTACTATTTCTAATTCACCATTGTAGACCCATAAAAGGGATGATAATCATGAAGTTGATAACGTAATGATGGAAGGGATGGTTGAGACTTACCTCTCAAGGATATTCTTGCCCTAGCCTGGAAATTCGCCCTAGGTGCTTGTGGGGAACTAGTTTGGAGTTTTATGAATAAAGAATTCGGAACTAAGTGTTTAAAAGCCGACATTCGCTCTAAGTTGTGACAACAAGGGATTAAATCACTACTGCAGCGGTCTCGCTATAGCGGCCAAGTTCCCGCTATAGCAGACCACAATATACCTAACCTCCGCCATGGCGGGCCTAATCCCACTATAGTGACATCGCCATATCGGTCCAGTGTCCGCCATAGCGGACAACCCAAATCCCATTTGTCTGCTGCGATGAGAGGATCACCGCCGGCAGTTAGCCCCGGTCTACCGCCATATTCTCCCCGCTACGGCGGTACTCACCGGAACGAGAAGCTCGCAATTTCCCCATTTTTTCAATTATACCACCCAACATTTCATCCGACGTCTTACAAACAAAAACAAAATATGCACATAGACATAAAAATACCATACGAGCTCACCCATGGCCTAGGAATTCCCAACGGAGTTCTAATTTCCTACGGCACCCCAATGGACTAAAAACAAAAAATAAAATCACAACACAAGCCAAGTTTTCAGTTCTTAGACTTATACAATCGAGTTTCTATTAGCTCGTTCTACCCTTGAGAAGGTTCAATTTGGTGGGGGTGATCCTATGTTTTCCATAACGATTGGGAGGGTCGTTACACCATAGGCTCGGGAATGTTTTGGACCCTTGGTTGGGAAACAGGTTAAGTTAATGAATTAGAATTAATCGTGTCAAGATGATTCTGGATTGGTGTTTTGAGTAAGCTAGCAGGTTCGTAGTGTGTTTTATGATGAAAATGCATATTTGATTTGTGTCTGGGGGGATTCCAGATGAGTTTTAGATGATTCTTGTGGAAGTTCTAACTTTGAAAGTTAAGAAAGTTCAAGAATTGGTTTTACGCTTGATTCGTATTTGTGATGATTCTATATGTGTTTTGAACCTTTGAGCAAGTTTGTGGAGTGTATAGAGACTAGATGGGATGATTGTACGGGGTCCCGGGGGCCTCGGGTGAGTTTCGACGCTTTTGGAGAAGAGTTGACAGCTTTTTTGAAGTATTGTTGATTTGCCGCCCAGCTCACCGACCGGCGGTGCTGTTGCGTCCAAACTAGCTGGGTCTTGGGTAGGCATTTTGGGCCAGCGCCCAGTTCGGCGCCAAGCAGTGGCGTGGCGCCCAAAGGTTCTACCCATAGGGGGCGAATTTTCAGCCGTTTTCAATTCATTTCTCTACCATTTTTATACATGGGAGCTCGATTTTGCAAGGTTTTGACCTAAAATTTACCATCAAGGTTGGCGTAAGTGATCCTAACCTATATCTATTGATTATAAATGATTATATCTTTAGATCTAACAACAAAATAAGGATTTGAACTAGAGAAATTGGAGCTTGACTCTTAGATTTTAAGAGAATATAAGCTTATGATTTGAGATTCAAATTGTGGACGAAAATCGATGATTTTTTTAGATTTACGACTTATAAGTTATGGGTAAGCTGATTTTGTGATGAAATTATAGTTTTGACCTGTAGGGGCTCGGGTTTGACTTCGGGGCCGACATTTAGGGTTTAGAATAATAATAATAATAATAATAATAATAATAATAATAATAATAATAATAATAATAATAATAATAATAATAATAATAATAATATAACAATATAGGTGTCTGCAGACTCGTATGCTCATGTAGATTACATATTTGAACAGATTGGGATTGTTCAGAAGCTTTGGGGAAAGTCAAGGCCTTGTTGTGAGCTTCAGTTTCTGAAATTAAGGCAAGTTGGTACTTTACTTGTCCTTTATTTGTTGGATTACCATTATGCCCTTTTGAGCTAATAACTGCTAAGAATGGCAGTGAGCATTCGAAAGCCAAACCCTTGCCACCACTTTAGTTTGGGGTTGATTGACGATGCTGCTAAGTACATGATGATTTTTTGTGTGTGGAGTCTGTTTCGAGCACCAGTGCAGCACGTAGAGTTACTGATCATTGAGGCAACCATTTGAAGTATCCAGGGTGAGCTGCTGCCTGATCCGGGGCACCGGGCTCTATCCTTTTAGTTTTATTCTATTATCTATACTTTGAGACAGTATATTCAGTATGGTTTATCGGATTAGTCTTTTGTATTCTAGTAGTTCTTGTACTTGGTTTTGGGTTGTATTTGACTAAGTTATATTGCGCACTTATATATTTATATCAAGACTATTTGGTTAATGATGGAAGCGTAATCAATTCTTCTACTTTGTTTTATATTTATTTTGTTACTTTGGGAATGGTTTGCCTACCAGTGGGATAGTGTAGGTGTCATCATAGCCCGCGATTTTAGGTCGTGACAGTTTAAGTGGTGGATGAAGTAAATCCCATTACGACTCTTCTTTCCTAAATGACCCTACATGTAGCTTTAAAAGGGTGTTTTTGACTTGCAGTGATGGGTGACACTATTTTCGAGGCAATCGGATGAGTATCAAAAAAGAAAATCTAAGTTTTGAAGTTCTTAATTTGAAAAACAAGGAAAAGGGGTTGACCAAAGTCAATATCAGGATTAATGAGCTCGGATTTGAGTTATGACAGTTCTTTTGAAACATGATTTATGACATAGTTGGATGGTTCGGACGGATCTCGAAGGGCTCGAGAGTGATTCAAACACTTGGTTGGAATTCTAGTTTAAGTTCATGGATTTGAGTTGACCACTATCAACATCGGGTTAAGATGACTCCGGGTCAGTATTTTGATCGTTCCAGCAGGTTCCTAGTGTGTTTTATGATCAATCTGTATATTGGTTTCTATTTGGGAGGTTTTGGATGAGTTTCAAGGGTTAAGTTTATTAATAAAAGTGTTGGAGAGAATTTGGGTTCAGCTAAGGTCTGGTGCAATCCCACCGGCGCTTTTGGCTCCACACCTACAGAGTCGCACCTACGCATAGTGGTTTGATGGTACGAAGAGAGGTGAACTGGGTAGGTTCTGCACCTGCAGCTTTGCACATGCGATGGGTTTTCTGCATCTGTGGAGTTCGGCATGAGTTTGGGTTTTCGCATTTGCAAAGGGTGTTCCACAAATGTGATGTCGCATCTATGAGGGAATTTCCACACCTTCTAGAGATCGGGCAGTCTTATAATTATTTTCCCAATTCGATGAGTCATTTCATAACTCTTTTTTGGGAGTATTTGGTCTCGAATTCAGGCGATGTTGGAGGCCATCAACTCGTATTATCCAGGGGGTAAGAATCTAACCTCTCTTCTTTGTTTATTAGTGATTCTTGTCATGTAATAGCATTTAATTCACAATTTGGGTTGATGAAATTGTGGTTTTGAGGCCTAAAATTAAGAGAGTCGAAATCTTCAATTTAGGGTTCGAATAATGGGTGGATTTGGGTGATTTTATGGATTTAGGCTATACAAGTTATAGGTAAATTGCTTTTGCAGTAAAGTTTCCATTTTGACCTCTGGGTCCGAGGCTGACTTTTGGTTTGTCTTTTCAATTGGGTTATTTATTTAGAGATATGGGTGTCTATGGACTCGTAGACCTATATATATATATATAGGGGTGTACATGGACCAGGTTGGTTCAGGTTATTCAAATACTAAACCAAAGCAATTATGTCGGATTTTAAAATCTACAAACTAAACCAAACCAACATAAGTCGGGTTTTCTCAAGTTTTTCGGGGTTTTTTTTGGGAAAAGTTCATATAAAATAGATAACTTTTACTTCAAATATTTCTTTAGTCATAGTAAGATACAGCTATATAATTAAGGTGTTTCTTAAGAAAATAACACATAATGTTAGATGAGTGATGACATTGTAATGAAGTATTCAACAAAAAAGATGATGAAATCGCATAATATAGATATTGCTAATTAATATGTAATATGATCATAATTAAAAATAATAAGTCATGATAAAATAAGAACGGTTAATAAGAATCAATTACATGACAAAAATAAAATTAAAAATTAAGTTATATATTTTCACAATCTAAACCAATGCAAAACTTAAAAATAGATATTCAATATTATTGTCATTCCGAGTGATAGAATTGAATTTCTTTTGTTAGCATTAGTATTGACTTGGTTTTGATTTGAACTTTAGTTGACTCGCTAACATTTATGGGCTCTAAACTTATTGCACCATTCAAAATTCCAAGTCCAAGCTTGAAATAATATGTTAAAAAGCAAAAACTATGAAAACATTTAAGAAATGTTCATAAATAGAGTTACAAATAAATATTTTTATGTATAAAATATTCTTTAAAATTGTATATATGTATTGTCGGGTGGGTTTGGTTCGGTTTGACTGTTTTTAGTTAAAACCAAACCAAACCAATTATGGTAGGGTTTTGTTTTTCACTACAAACCAAATCACTAATTGGGGTTTTTTTTTTTTCTCGATTTGACTCAGATTAATGGTTTGGTACGGTTTGTAGATTGTCTTTATACCGCCCTACCTATGTAGATTACGTAATTGATAGATTGGGAGCGTTCTGGTAAGGGAAGGCGACTTTATGAGTTCGTTTGCTCGGCTTTGAGGTGAGTTAAAGCTTTCTTAGACTCTGTTTGGGGGATGTTTTCAATAACTTAATAATGATAAGGGTAAAGGATGAAAGAGGGGTCTAGTATCCGTAGTGTGACGGGCACTGATATAGGTATTGGTGACATTATGGGTAGTTTTATTGAAATATGAGATTGACTGGCGAAGTCCATGAGTGCTAAATTTTGCATGTAGGGTATTAGCTGATAGATAATTCTCTTGATTTGACTGTCTGTGTGCATATATCATTCCTTTAAATTTCTTACACTTGTGATAATCAAGTTGTTGGACGTATTTATGAATAGTACTGCATTGCATATGATATTCATGCTTACTTACGGTCGTTAATGCATATTCACCGGGTAGACTAGCATGATTTTTGGCCCGATGTGGTCTGGTGGACCTGGTTTCGGGTGGAGTGATGGTTATTTCACCTTTATATGGTTGAGTGCCCAATATGGTCCGGTTGGACCTGATTTTAGATGGGTATATGGACCTTGTGAGTCCCCATGGGTCGCAGCTATAGGAACCCCACCATGGAAGTTAGCGTATATACCGATTGTTAATATGGATATTGCATTGCATTGTATCAGCTTGATTTCATATTTACTTGATTGGCTTGTTGCTTCACTTGATTACTTGATTGTTTTTCATTTGATTCGATAAACTATAATTGTGATAAATCAACCCTGTTAATGGTAAAATAAGACTTTGTATAACTAATCTTGTCACTACTTCAACGTTGTCGGTCAATGAGGTTTACTGAATACACGTAGTTCCCATACTCATACTACATTTGATGCACTATTTTCGGTGTAGATTTAGACTCAAGCGCTAGTGGAGTTCACGGAGCCGTCTAAGCCCGAGGATATTGATTTAGGAGTCTAGTGGTGAGCTGTCTGGCTGATCCGCAGCGTCAGTCTCCTTCTATCTTTATTTATGTTTGTCTTTTTTACATTTCGAACAGTTGTACTTGGTTATTTCGAACTTGTATTCGTACTCTTAGTCTCTTTTTTATACATGACACCAGGTTTTGGGTGGTAGTTGCTATTTCCGCATTGTTATGACTATAAGACAACGTTTATGAAATGTCTCGCTTATCACTTTACTTTTTCGCCTAATTAATTGAATGAATTGAATTTTAAGTGATTTTTGGATCGCCTACCAGTGAAGGTATGTGCCATCACGACTTATGATTTTTGATTCGTGACAAATCAATTCTGACCCTGCCAACTTGGCCCATTTAAAAGTTGGGCTGATATACAACCAAAATGACCTATGAGAAAATCATCAAAATATTATTAAAAAGATACTTTTTTTTCTTTAAAATACTATATAGCCGCAGTGAAGAGAGATTTATTAGATACTTAAACAAATTATATGAAAAACAAAGAAATTAACACTTAGTGAGTTGGGACTTGGGCGGGTTGGGTTATGATTCATTGTTTAGCGCATTTCACTATTTCAATCCAACTAGTTTCATCTCAAGTAAATTTAGAGTGGTTACTAACCCACTCATTTTCACCCATTCAAATTCAGCACAACCACCACATTTTACACCCCTAATTATTATTGGTACCTTGCTTTAAATATGTGTTTTCATGTGACTGCAATGTTTTTGTAGTATAATAATTCAGTATTTGAAGTTCACATGTCTAAATAATCAAAATTTGTATCGCTAGGGCTAACTGAAGGGGAAGCAACGTTTCCTATCGGGAGTTTTTTTACCCTTAGACTTGAACGTAAGACTTTTCAGGTGGATGAATCTTATTCATCGCACCACATCATTATATGAAAACATATTTTTTCTTTCAAAAAATATTTTCAAAAACTCATGTCAAAATGCGATGAGGTTGAAGTTTGTTTATTGTGTTATATTTTCATTTTTCAGGTTAGTAATTCTACTTTTAAAAATAGATACTTATAATTATCTTTTAAATAAATTGTTTGTGTCATAAGTATTTTATACTATCAGTTTATTGAATCGATGTGATGCATAGAAATCAAAGGGAGAGCTCGAGTAAAGGTAAAACATAGTTTTTAATAGATTTTCTATCATTTAATTGAAACACAGATGGCAATTGCCAGAAAAGGAAATTGACAACATTCTTGTCACAAAAATATCATCGCCCCACAAGACTAGATTTCTTCTGCCTGTGGATGGTTTTCTTCTTACTTCTTCTTCAAATAACCCTGAAATCGCATAGTCAAGAAGAAAAATCAATTCAAAGAAATCCTAATAAATACATAAAGAGAAGTGCCTCTATTTTATTTTTAAGAATATATAAAACCAAGTTCAACACTTAAATGTGGTTTTTACAATTGATACTATCAATTACTTTTAATCAACTATGCCGACGAGCTATAGATCCGCATTTATGTCCCACCACCTCAGTTAATTTCAGATAACCTAGCAGACGGACCTAGACACACACACATATAGATAGATAGATTTTTTATTGTAGTCCCGTTATTATTATAGCGTGAATTTAGAGCCGGTGTAGGAACCATACGGATTTTAGTGAAAAGGCGTAAATATACCCCTCAACTTGTGATTTAGAGCAGATATATCCTTCGTTAAAAACGTGGTGCATATGCCCCTGCCGTTACACAAATAGTGCAAATATGCGAGTTAGCTTGTTTTTTAATTAGAAAATGTCACGTGGCTTTAAAAAAAATAATCAACCTATTTTTTTTAAGCCACGTGGTAATTTTTTTTCTGGTGGGTCAGGTCTGGTTCATTTTAAAAAATGGGTAGACTTATTTCTTTTTAAAGCCAAGGAGATATTTTATTAAAACGCACGAGACAACCCACTAGGAAAAAAAATTGCCTCGTGGCTTTAAATAAAATAAGTCTACTATAAAATAAATGGGTAGACTTTTTTTTCCTAGTCACGTGATATTTTCTTTATTAAAAGATAAGCTAAATGAGTTTTCACAAAAATTCTGGCAGCGAAAAAGATATATTTGCACCATTTCTGTAACGGTAGAGGGTATATATGCACCATTTGTGTAACGGAAGGGGTATATATGCACCACTTTTTAACGGGGTATATCTGCTCTAAATCGCAAAGTTGAGGGATATATTTGCACGTTTGCCCAAATTTTAAATTCTGAATCTGCCTCTACACTTAGAAAACAGTCATGAACCTTGTGCAGAGAGAATTAAGTTCAATAATAGTCATGCTAAATTAAAATGTACAAATGCTTACTTGGAGCAATCAGGATTGCGATCCAATGGCATAAAGGGTTTGAAGTGGCAAAGATCAGGAAGTTTTTTAGCTTTCTCAAAGTCCACTGGGACAGTTTTCATGGCAGCTGCAATGCATGTACAAATAGCTTTGCGGTCAGGTTGTGAGGCAGCAGCAATTTTAGCCAAATCTTGCAATCCAACACAACATTCTTTGCTAGGTGTTGGAGCTGGACCTACCATATAACTTCCACAAGACATTACTTTTGGCATAACATCAGTACCACATTGAATAGTTGCATTTGTTTGGCCTACAATTAGAGCCAGACCAAACAAAGTCAAAAGGATTTTTGTCATTTTTTCTATGAGAAGAGAAGAAGAAAGGCTTTTGAGAGAGAGATATGAATGACTAAGGTGGAAAGCCTATTTATATTGGTTGAGAAGTGTTGGGTATTTCATTACTTGGATATCTAACATTAATGTGATATGCCATATATTCACTTGGTTTGTTAGACATAGAGATTTCTATGATGTAATAATTAAAGTAATCTTCAGTGATTTCACAAATTAGATTCTTTATTGGTGAAAATGATTTATACTCTTTAATTTTGCTTTAAAAAATAAATTACGCTCAAATTTGAACAATAGACATTATTCTCCCTATTTTATACATTATCTATTTTGCCCTCGACATTTTAATTATTCATCTCTGTAATACCTTTTTTATATCATATATATTATTTATTTTTTAATTTTCATAAAAAAAATTTATATCTTATTATAGATCTTTATTTAAGTTCATTGACTGTATCAGTAGAATAATCTTTTTATGAATTTGTTACAAAATCTAACGTTATTCTTTTATGATTATTACTTTAATATTTACATACATTAACTTATATACTCAACTCGTATTTCTCACTTGTTTTTTAATCTTGAAAATAATATTTGTTTTTCTATAGATAAATTTGTTACATAGATTTAAAAAAAGAAAAATATCATGATTTTAAAGAAGTAAAAGAAAAAAAAAGGTTGATAATGTAAAGGTAAGATAGGCATTTATAAAAATCTATTCACATATGGGGGGCTAACGTCAATTGTTCAAACTTAAGGGAAGTTTGATTTTTAAAGTAAAGTTGAAAAATGTAAACGATTTACAATGATTCTTTATTTAATCCCTGGTTAATTTAAAATACCACCCCCTAAAATCTGCGTAATTCGTGTTGGACCACAAAATAATCTGTTTTGAAGAAATTAAAATAAATTTTTGATTGCGTGAAGTTACTCTCCATGCCACTTGTCACCGGAAGGAGGCTTTAAATAAAATTTGTTATAGTTCAGGGGAGTAAAAACAACATCCCATTGTTTAAACATAAAACTGACAAAAAGTGGATAGTTCAGGAGGATTTTGAGGTATCAATTCTACTTTAAAAGACAACTATGGAATTTACAAGTCTACTTAATTGAGCTTTGGAGGGTGTTATATAAATTCACTCCAAAATAATTAAAGAACTTTCATAGAAGATTACCTTATTTATTACATCATTTCCAGTATAACAAACCATGTGTAGAGATGAATTCACATTAAAGATTACTTTAATATGATAAATTGAATAATCTCAATGATTGTATAACAGTTCTTTATTTATCTTCATTTATTTCTCACGAAATTCATCACTCTCTAGAGTTTTGCAAAATAAATTTTAGTTCCCAAAATACATTGTTTTGGAGTAATTAAAACTAAATTGCTATTGGACGGAACCTGTAAATTTCGTAGCAGTTTGGTTAAAGCATGTTCACAATTATTGTATCGCATTCGATCCACTTTAAAAGAAAGTTGACCAATTATTGTACTGGCAGCAATTTTTTGCACGGATTGCCCTTCTTTTGGGGTGGTCTTTAAATTTTGCTCCTCATATTTGTGTTCTTTAAGTTTTGCCTCTTGACTTGGATACTTAGGAGTTTGAGGTTCGAACCCAGTTCGTGCATAAAATAAAAAAATAATTTCGCAAGACAGTACGGAGAGTGTATGCCGGATCAAGATAATCCTTAAGGAAAACCAAAGTTATGCGGGAGGGCGATTTTGCCTTGAGACATTTTTTTTTTTTTTTTTTTAACTTTTCAAGGCACACTTTTAGTTAAGGCATACTTTTGGTTATGCCTTAATTAAAAGTATACCCATAAGGCATAGTTCAAGAAAAATTTTTGCCCCATAAGGCAAAACTAAATTATGCCTTGAGGAAAAGTTATGCCCTCCGCATAACTTTAGCTTTTTCCTAAGGAAGTTATCTTGAGGGAAGATGACTTTGCCTTGAGACATTTTTTTTTTTTTTTTTTTTTTTTTTAACTTTTAAAGGCACACTTTTAGTTAAGGCATACTTTTGGTTATGCCTTAATTAAAAATATGCCCATAAGGCATAGTTTAAGGAAAAATTTTGCCCCATAAGGCAAAACTAAATTATACCTTGAGAAAAGTTATGCCCCCTCCGGCATAACTTTAGTTTTTCCTAAGGAAGTTATGCGGAGGGGCAGACTTGCGCTTGACATTTTTTTTTTTTTTTTTTAAACTTTTAGTTAAGGCATACTTTTGGTTATGCCTTAATTAAAGTCCGCCCCATAAGGCATAATTCCTTAAGGAAAAGTTTTGCCCCATAAGGCAAAACTAAATTATGCCCTCCGCATAACTTTAGTTTTTCATGGGCGAAGTTATGCCGGAGGGGGCAAACTTTGCCTTGAGACATTTTTTTTTTTTAAACTTTTCAAGGCACACTTTTAGTTAAGGCATACTTTTGGTTATGCCTTAATTAAAAGTCTGCCCCATAAGGCATAGTTCCTTAAGGAAAAGTTTTGCTCCATAAGGCATAACTAAACTATGTCTTGAGGAAAAGTTATGCCCTCCGCATAACTTTAGTTTTTCATAGGAAGTTATCTTGCCGAGGGGGCGACACTCCCTCCACCGCCTTGCGAAATTATTTCTTTATTTTATGCTTGAGCGGGGGTTCGAACCCAAAACGTCGTGTATCCAAGCTAAGGGCAAAAAGCAAAGACCACAAATATGAATGGCAAAATTTAAAGACCGCAAATATGAGGGGCAAAATTTAAAGACCACCCCAAAGAAGGCATTCTGCCAGATTGCCCCTGCGCGGCCAGCTCAAGGCCAAAGCCACTGAGGCAATGGCTTTGGGCCCCAATTTTTATTACGTAGGTTTTGTTGATAACTTATTTAAAAAATTATTGGGACTTATGGTATTTTTATATAGTTTTTAAATATATAATTTATTTTTCAAAAAACTTAAAGACTGTATGTTCGAATTCACGATAAGTATAAAGAATTTTGACTCTCGAAATTCGAATTGTGTCACCTAAATTGATACAGAGGGAGTACAATTTTTTATAAGAAAAAAAAAAAAAGAGAAGAATTTTTTAGTCACGTGATTGCTTAGCTATATTGCTAGTTGAAATTTTTCTAGAATAAATTGATTTGGAATTTTTTTTTTTTTTTTTTTAGTTTCTCACCCAGTGTCCCATACCCGGATTGGAGCCCGACTATATCCGAATTCGTGTCGTGTAGGGCCCCATTCGAGGGGAACCGCTCCCTACCAAGGATTTTTCCATACACATAGCTCAAGATTTAGAAAAATTAATTGTTAACAATTTTGCATTGTTCTTGAAGATTATAAAATAATAATTAATGTCTTCGTATCTAAAAAAAGCTATAAAAGTAGACTTTAAATAAAACATACATGACGACCTTTCCTTTAAAAAAAAAAAAAAAGGTATTAGGGCCTCTCTCTGAAGTTTGGCTTTAGGCCCCGGCCCTGTGTACTGCACCCTTTTATTTTGTTTTTTAAATTTTAACTGCACATTTTATTCATCTTAAACATGCTAATACAAGGACTAAGATAGAGTTTTATAAACTAAATAACTCTTTTAGTCAAAAGAGAAGAAACAAACTATGACTTAAACTTGCAAAGAAACAAAGATGAAGTAAATGCGCTTTAGCAAAAGAACACATTCTTGGACAAGAATTGTGTATGAGGTCAATGGTGGGATACCTCCAAAAACATCAAAGTGTAATTATTCACTTTGGAATAATCTTGACTATCTTCAAGGTAGTTGGAAAGTGATCTCTGAATTTCTCTTCCTTGAAGATCTAATAAATGACATATTCCACCTAAAAAATAAGTTCATTAAAAAAAGTTAAAGACTTGAAGATGTTCATAGGAGTGGCTTAGGAAAGCTAGTTTGTCCATAATTGTAGTGCACACCTTGCGCCGAACATTAGGGCTAAGTGCATTGGCAGCCATTTTTAAGATCGTTATATAAAAGATATTCAATATTTAAAATTCAAACACTAGTTTTCACATATAGGTTTTGCACGTGTATTTTATATCCATGAGTATAAAATTTTAATTTATTTATAAACATATTAGAAACGAAAAATATGCTTGAGTTCTGAAATCAAAATTAAAATAAAAAGTGTAAGGTCCTAAAAGTGATGAATATTGATCCAATTTAGCTAGCCAATTATAAGAAGAAATGTTGCCCCACATAAGTCGTCATATGCCTTATTTTGATTTCTCGTTTTGCCTCCACTTACCAAAGTTGTAATGACCCAGCCGATTGTTTTGAGTTCTAGAAACTCTTTTCCCTATTTAAGACTTCCCGTAGGTTCTTTAGTGATCTGTGACTTGCGGATATGGGTGGTACAAATCTCGAGGGGCTCGGGAGTGTTTTGAAGCACTTGAATTAGTGCCCTAAAGTGTTTAGAGTTGATCAAAGTCAAAATTTTGAGTTAACGGACCTAGTTCATGATTTGAAGGTTCCTATAGGTTCTTATGCCAATTTAGGACTTGTTTGGATGGTTTTGGGTGAGAGTTTGGGTAGAAAAACTAACTATGGGTTGTGTTAAAAAAAATTTGGGTGCCGGTAACCCTTCGTGTTCACAAGGGCTAGGATCGCGATCGCGAAGGAGGGTAAGTCTGGTCAATGCGGTCACGTGGCTGTTGACTGCGATAGCGTAGGGTCCACACCAAGTTTCTCTTCATGATCATGTGGAAACCTGTCGCAATCGCTAAGAGTAATTATGCCATGTATAAAAATCTGAAAGTCGGAATTTTGAATTCAATTCAAGATTGTTGGGGATTTTGAAGCTCGTATTTCGGCGATTTACGAGGGGATTTTCACCAATTGAGTCGGGTTAAGGCTTTTAAACTTGGATTCAGTTATCGTACTTGATTACTCGCTTAATTTAGATATTCAATCTGTGTTTTTGGAGTATAAAAGAGAGATTTATGGCCCTAAGTTATGAGACTATACATTTTTTTATTTGGAGCTCAATTTGAGGTTGGATAGGGTTGATATTGTAGATTTGGAACCCTTAGGGAATGAGTAATCCATTCTTGGAATCAATTTTGGATTGTGACCCCGGGGCTCGGGTTTGACTCTTTGATTGACTTTTAGTCCGATTCTTTTATATTGCAATATGGGTATTGTTGGACTCGTTTAACCTTTTAGAGTACACTTTTGAATAGATTGAGAGTATTCAGAGGCTTTGAGGAAAGGAAGGTCGTTCAAGGTTGTTGAAAGGCTTTAGATTGACTTTGATTGGGGATGTTTCCCAACTAATTATAAAAATGTGACATACTATGGGTATGGGGGTAATTAATAGGCAAGGTGACTGATACGCCCAAATTACACCTTTAAATAGGTATAACGCGATCGTTGGTCAAATATAGAACCCAACGAGGTTGGGGTCGAATCTCACATAGAATACAATAAAGAAATGTACTTACTAAGTGTAACGCTCGACTATTAGTCTATATTTCTAGGAAAGGGAGTATAAATATTATTTTGGTTTGAAGATTGTTATGCTAATTGCTAGAGAAATATTGTTGTAAATTTAATCAATTGATAAAGGGACTAAGGTTGTAGTTCCAAAGGAAAGTAATGAAAATGGGTATTAATTTAATTCATTAGTTTGTTTAGATGTAATAAACAATGGGTTTCTTTTGTTTACCAAAAATTTTCCAACCAAATTGATAAACATCATTTCTAAGCTTTTCCAAGTCTTAGAATGTAGAAATTGTGAATACCCATTTTAGTTTTAAGTTAGCTTTACTATTCCTAGCTCAAGCTATTAGATGGGGTTTAAATCCCCAAATTCTTGCATTTAAATATTTTCCTAATTTTTACTTTCTTTTCCAAGCAAAATAAAAGTATTTAGGTACAAATGATGTTGGTCACCATTAAAAGTCATTCAAGCTTGAAGAGTTAATAGCAAACACCATTAACAAACTAATAAAGTTTGAATGCAAAACCCAATCACATAACTAACACATTTGGTCCCACAACCTTAGCTAATGGGATTAGCTACTCATGTTCTTTAAATAAAAAATTTAAAAGACAGGAATAATAAAATGATCCATAAAGCTTATAAGGTTTTATGGAAGAAGGAGACAAAAAGTGCGAAATTCTCTCTTAAAAGCTTCCAACCACCAATATTCTAAGTATGCAATGCTCAAAAACCAAGAGTAAAGTCAGAATAATGAATACAAAACCCTAAAAAATGTATTTATAATGATCCACACATGAGAAATAATTTTAGACAAAACTGCCCCGACGAAAGAAATACGGACCGTAAAACAAGAATACGGTCCGTAAAATTTGCATCATCCACCGTAGAACTGGAATTCTTCAAATTAGGTCTTCCTTTTATGCTTCATTTTTACGGACACTAAAAAAAAAATACGGTCCATATATTTCCACCATAGAATGATATATCAAGCATAAGTTCATGTTGCGACTTTACGGTGGATTTCACGGCCCGTAGAATATTTTGAGGTCCGTAAATCCTGACCGTAATTCAACTCTTCTTGATTTGGTTTCTATTGATGTTTGGGACAAGATATATGGTCCGTAGAATATTTTACGGACCGTATAAGTCACCGTAAATGTCACGACCCAACCGGAGGGCCGCGACGAGCACCCGGTGCTAGCCCACCCGGGCACCCCTTAGCATACTTTCACATCACATCTAGGTGAGCCTGTAATTAAATCATACTTTTCATTCGTCATCATTCTAATCTCATTGGGAAATAACACATCTATATCATCAATAACATCTATGCCCATATGAATGTACATAAGCCGACAAGACTATCAAAATAATATCCCAAAATATAGGCCGACGAGGCCAAACAAATCTAACCATATACACATGTCTACAAGCCTCTAAGATGAACACGTCCTATCATAACATATAGGCGGGACAGGACCCCGCCGTGCCCATGAATATGTACATAAAAGAATCTATACCAAAAGCTGCAGCTCCAAATGAGGTGGAGCTCCGCTACATAGTCCCTGAGAAATATAGCTATGGATCAAGTCTGTCTCCCTGGCCATCTGTGGGCATGACGCAGCGTCCACAAACAAAAGGACGTCGATGACGAAGAATGTCGAGTATGTAAAGCATGATCAATATCAATATGAAAGCATAATAGACAACATATGAAATAACATAGGATGGGAGATAATAGCATCATCATCATAGCACTTACTTGCTTTCCATGGGGACGTTCCATTTCTATTGCGTATTCGTGTACATACATCCATATCCATACTCATTTACCTTTCGTATCCATATTCATATTCGTACTCATATTTCCTTTCATACTCATGTTCATATCATATACATTGCATATACGTAGCCTTACTTGGCATCTACATATTCTTAACATATTCGTACTCCTATTTCCTTTCATACTCATGTTCATATCATATACATTGCATATACGTAGCCTTTACTTGGCATCTACATATTCTTAACATATTCGTACTCATATTGATGTCATATACATAGCATATTCGTACTCGTATCGATGTCATATACATAGCATTTATATAGCATACCCGACCACGAAGGTTCGATGTTTCACATACCTGGCTCTACCGAGGCTCAGTGTTATCCGTACCCTATTCGCAGCAGGTGTGCACGCATCGTCATATATATATATATATATATATATATATATATATATATATATATATATATATATATATATATATATATATGCATATTCACTGTATTCTACCCGGCCGTATCAGCTCGGGGTTCACAATAGCCACTCATGGGCACATATACATATAAGCTCATAGTTATCTTTAGCATTCTTGACTATCGTCATTCAGTACATTTATCCTTAAAGGATTACTCATCGTATAAGAAACTTAGTACAATCGTATCATAAGCTTAGTAGCTTTTAGAGGTAAGATCATTGGAGAATATCGTAGGCTCATAGAAGGATAACTATTTGGCCAAGGAACCATGCCTTATGAAAGAAGGGTTAGCCTTACATACCTTTCCGTGCAACTATTCTATCACTTGTACGTTCTTCTTCAATGCTTACGTTTCTACCTTCATTAAAGTGCATACTAATCATTAGAGAAAACTTAGCACACATGACTTAGTCTAGAGAAAATCGGACAACATCTCCTTTATTTATACAACTTCCTTCATATCATATATCAACTCTCAAACATCAATAATAACATTCACAATATCATCACAATAGCCTTTATTCAACTACATAATCCTTACTTCTTAATCCACTTCAATTCATCCATATTCATGGTCATATCACATAATTCCGTTCATTCATATTCAAGGTCTATTCCATGTTCTCAACATCATCTATAACATGATTATATTCATAATGTATCAAGAATCATAACTCATTCCAAACATTTATTCAAAAGTGACATTATTCACACATTCATGACCCATTTCTATATCCTTTTGCAATCCAAGTGTTTCAACTTTCAAATACCTTAAATAACATGGAGATGTCATAAAACTTACTTTAGAAGGTGTAGGATTGAACCTTGGGTGCAATTACCTCACTTGAGCAAAACCCTAGTTTTTCCTTCACTTGAATTCCTTGTTTTTTATGAACTTCAATGGGTTTTCTTACTTTGATTCACTTGGTTTGATGATAAGGACCTTTGATTTCCTTGGATTCTTGTTCATGAAATGTATGTGATGCTCTAGAGACTTTAGAGAGAAGTGGGGAAGTGTTGGAATGAAATAATGAAGTTGGGATCACATTTAAAGACTTGGAACATTTCAGCCCGTCGGGAGTTCCACGGACTGTTCCACGGTTAGTGCTGTCCGTGGTTCTGGTCGTGGTTCACAACCAGCCAGCCACCACCTCTACTGGAAGTTCCACGAACCCTTCCACGGTCCGTGGAATATTCCATGGTCGTGAAACTCACAGTTTCACCAAAGTTGTTCCGTCGTCTCGTTTGATCTCCAATCCTTATGGAACCTTATTAGCACTTGTTTATCACTTCATTAACATCTAAGGGGTGTTATAACTCTTCCCAAAACATCATTAAGTTGTCATCAACTTGCTACTCATAAATCCTTTCCGATACTTATCGTATACATTGCCTTCTCTTGGCACTTTCTCATCTAACATCGAATGTCTTTAAAATCTCATTTAGAATCATCAAATGCTATTTCTTACTTATTGAAACATCATATACTTCGTGCTCTTCATTAGCCTATTCACTGTGCATCAACGGAAAATTTTCCGAGGTGTAACATTCTTCCCCCTTAAGAACATTCGTCCTCGAATGTTAAGCACTCGGGAATTCTACGAAAATTTCGCCAGAGTTTCCCCTATAATATGGCACTACCATTCTATCACAACAACCTATAATAATAATGCCTCACAGGGCCACAACATAATAGCAATAGAATTTGGCCACACATGACCCAAATGCATAAAAAGGAAAACATACATACCTTGTGATCTTGATGTCTCATCTTGGCCCTCTTCCGGGGGCTGAAATAAGTGTGGATATTTGGATTTCATGATTTCTTCCGCTTCCCATGTCATCTTTTCTCGGTTATTATTTCTCTATAGAACTTTAACTGATGCCACTTCTTTGTTTCTAAGCCTCCGTACTTGCCTATCTAATATGGCAATGGGTTTTTCATCATAAGCTAACTTTTTGTCACTGAACATCATTTTCCGGGACGATCCTAGTAGGATCTCCAATACATTTCTGAAGCATCGAGACATGGAAAAGCTGGATGAACCGACTCCAAATCGGGAGGTAGATCTAATTCGTAAGCCACACTCTCTCTACTTTGCGCACAATTTCATAAGGCCTAATGTATCGGGGACTAAGCTTCCCTTTTTGCCAAATCTCATTACACCCTTCATTGGTGACACTTTCAAGAATACCCAATCTTTAACTTGGAACTCTAAGTCCCTTCGACGATTATCCGCATAGGACTTTTGACGACTTTGGGCTGCCAATAACCGATCTTGTATGAGCTTAACTTTCTCTATGGCTTGCTGGACCAAGTCTGGCCCTATCAATTTAGCCTCTCCAGTTTCAAACCACCCAATTGGGGATCTACACTTTCGCCCATATAAAGCTTCACACAGTGCCATTTGAATGCTAGAATGATAGCTATTATTGTAAGCATACTCTATGAGTGGAAAATGATCATCCCAATTTCCTCCAAAATCTAACATACATGCCCGTAACATATCCTCAAGAGTCTGAATGGTACGCTCAGCTTGTCCATCAGTTTGTGGATGAAATGTCGTGCTAAGGCTCACATGAGTCCCTAAACCCTCTTGGAAGGACTTCCAGAAATTAGCTGTGAACTGAGTACCTCTATCGAAGATAATAGATACTGGAACACCATGAAGTCGCACTATCTCTTTAACATAGAGCTTTGCATAATCTTCTGCTACATACGTCGTTCTGACTGGTAAGAAATGAGCTGACTTCGTGAGTCTATCCACAATCACCCATATGGAATCATACTTACGTCGAGAACGGGGTAAGCCTGTAATAAAGTCCATGTTAATCACTTCCCACTTCCAAGTTGGAATTTCTATAGCTTGCAACAATCCGCCCGGCTTTTGGTGCTCGATTTTCACTTGTTGACAATTGGGACATTGAGCTACAAATTCCGCTATATCTTTCTTCATCCCATTCCACCAATACATGGATTTAAGATCATTATACATTTTCATTGCTCCGGGGTGGATAGAATAACGGGAATAATGAGCTTCTCTCAATATTTGGTGGTGTAAACTGCCACATTAGGAACACATAATCGCCTCGACATCGGAGAACTCCGTCTCTCCGTAATCTCAAATGATGACTCCTCTTTCCGAGGGAGTGTATCTACGTAATGCTTTAGCATGGGATCTTCGTATTGTCGCTCTTTCACTTCCGCTACTAGCGACGAGGCGCTGAATTCGAATGGTAGTTCCCTTGCTACTGAGTCCACTACTCGAACTCTAGGCTAGCTAATTGGAGCTCACGAGTCATTTCTCTTTTCTGCAGTTGTACATCACACAAACTTCCTGTAGATCTGCGGCTAAGAGCATCAACCACAACATTTGCCCTTCCGGGGTGATATAGAATATTAACATCATAATCTTTTAGCAACTCCAACCATCGTCGTTGCCGCAAATTCAACTCTTTCTACTTGAAGATATATTGAAGGCTCTTATGATTTGTATAAATATCCACATGAACACCATATAAATAATGTCTCCATATCTTTAATGCATGAATCACCGCAGCCAGTTCTAGATCATGGGTTGGATAATTCTTTTCATGTTTTCGTAATTGCCTTGAAGCATATGCAATCACCTTGCCATGTTGCATCAATACACAGCCTAGCCCAACGCCTGAAGCATCGCAATAAACAACATAGCCTTCCAATCCCTCCGGAAGTGTCGGACCGGTGCGAAGTCAATCTATCTTTTAGCTCTTGGAAGCTACGTTCACAAGCATCTGTCCATTGAAACTTTGCTGATTTCTGGGTCAGCTTTGTGAGTGGTGCAGAAATAGAAGAAAAACTTTCAACAAACCTCCTGTAATATCCTGCTAAGCCCAGAAAGCTACGAACCTCCGTAGGAGTTGTGGGCCTTGGCCAAGTCTTTACGGCCTCAATCTTTTGGCTATCTACCCGAATACCATCGGCTGAAACAATGTGCCCCAGAAATGTCACTGAGTTCAACCAAAACTCACACTTAGAAAATTTGGCAAACAACTCTCGAGTTTGAAAAATTCTGAGGATAGTACGCAAATGATCCGCATGTTCTGCCTCGGATCTAGAATACACCAAGATGTCATCGATGAACACAATCACGAACAAATCTAGAAAGGGGCCCGAACACATCATTCATCAAATCCATAAATACCGGTGCATTAGTTAGCCCAAATGACATTACCCGGAACTCAAAATGGCCATATCTTGTTCAAAGGCTATCTTAGGGATATCTTTCTCCCTAACTCTCACTTGATGATACCCGGATCTCAAATCTATCTTGGAAAACTATTTGGCACCTTGTAATTGATCAAATAAGTCATCAATCCTCGGAAGAGGATATTTATTCTTAATCGTTACCTTATTCAATTGCCTATAATCAATGCACATTCTCAAAGAGCCATCTTTCTTTCGAACAAACAATACGGGTGCTCCCCACGGGGATGAACTAGGCCTAATAAAGCCTTTCTCAAGCAAATCTTTCAATTGTTCCTTCAACTCTTTCAATTCTGCGGGAGCCATTCTATAAGGAGGAATAGATATAGGCTTAGTGTTTAGCAACACATCAATAGCAAAATCAATCTCCCGCTCGGGAGGAAGGCCTGGAAGCTCTTCCGGAAACACATCCGGAAACTCATTCACTACGGGAACTGACTGAAGAGTCGGCGGTTCAGCTTCTACATCTTGAACTCGCACTAGATGATAAATGCAACCTTTTGTAATCATTTTTCTTGCCTTAAGATAGGAAATAAACCTACCCTTTGGTGACGCCGTATTTCCTTTCCATTCTAAAACTGGTTCTCCCGGAAATTGAAAACGAACCATTTTCATTCTACAATCAACATTGGCGTAGCAAGAAGCCAACCAATCCATGCCCATAATAACATCAAAATCCACCATTTTTAACTCATGCAAGTCAATCATAGTACGGCGATCACAAATCACAATTACACAATTTCTATATACTCGCCTAGCTATTACCGATTCACCAACGGGTGTAGACACCTCAAAAGGTTTAATCGACTCTGGTTTGATTCTAAACCGACCCGCAATATACGGAGTAACATATGACAATGTGGAGCCTGGATCTATCAAAGCATATACATCATGAGAAAATACCGATAATATACCTGTGACAACATCAGGAGAAGACTTAAGATCTTGGCGTCCAGCCAAAGCATAAATACGGTGCTGAGGACCGCTAGAATTAGGGACTCTCCCTCTGCCTCTACCACGGCCGGCTGGCGCGTGTGAACCTGGCCCCATAGGGCGTATGGATGCTGAAGATCCGGCTACCGACCCTGAAGGCTGGGTCCTACCTCTGCCATTAACTGAGGGGCAATCTCGCATAATATGGCCTGGTCGACCACATGAATGGAAAACCTCAGAGCCCAATCTGTACTGACCCCAATGTAACTTCCTACACTGGAAACATCGTGGCATGGATGGCCTCGCCTGACCCGAATCACCTTTAAACTGGGATCCCGAAAATCTCTGACTCGGCCCGGGATGAGTAGATCTATCAAATCTCTGGCTTGAATACCGTGGAGGCGCACTAGTCATAGAATAGCTCGAATATCTAGAAAACTGCTGTCTGTGCCCGCCTCTATACTCGTTCATCGGACCCGAAGATCTAGCCCTTTTGCTATGCCCTCTATCATGCTCCCTTCTTTGTTGTTGTAGGCTTTCTTCTAAATTCTGAGCATGGGCTTGGATGCGTGAAATATCCATGTTGTCCTGAAGGGACGCAGTCAAGCATCTATCCATCAAATGTGGCCCTAGGCCTTTCACAAACCTGTGTACTCGATCACCCATATCCGCTACCATGGCCGAAGCATACCTAGCCAAGGAATTGAAGCGGAGACTATACTCTAGAGCACTCATGCTCCCTTGTCTCAAATTTAAGAACTTGTCGGCTCTAGCTCGCCGAACACGGGGGGAGGCAAATAATGTCAAAGAAATGCATCTACAAATTCTTGCCATACCGGAGGAGGTGCATTGGCTCCCCGTGAAGCTATTAAAACCATGTACCGTTGCTGAACCGCAACATCCCTAAATCTATAGGACGCTAGCTCCACCGATTCGGTGTCCAAAGCATGTATCAACCGAAGCGTCCTCAACATACCATCAATAAAATTCTGAGAGTCCTCATCCGGCTTTGATCCAAAGAATTTCGGAGGGTTCAAACTAATGAAATCACGGGCCCTTGCACTAATAGCCCTATCACCTTGCCCTGTACTTTGCCACTGAGTCTGAGCAGCAACCAATTGAGTCAGCAAATTAATGGCCTCTTTTACATATTGGCCTGAAGCATCGTGTGGAGGAGCCGGAGGTGCTGGAGCTGGGGCTGAGGCTCCCTCACGCTCTTCTAGTATAGGCATTGAACGGGAGGACTGAGATTGAGCCGCACTTTGGGACTCACTTTCTTCTACTACCGGTGGCGGTGCTCTTTCAGCCCGCTTTTCTGCCATCGTCTTGCCCTTTTGGGCTGCTGTAGCCTTTCTCTTTACAGGCATTTCTGAAATACACAACACATGGTTAAGAAACAAGAAGTTCTTATATCATAGCTCTATCGCACGATTTCTTATGAAGAAAGAAGGTCATTCATTCCTAAAATGTCCGCAGCTTTTTGTTTATAAGTGTGGCGCGCAACACACCCATAACCAAGACTCTACTAGACACGGCTCGTAGACACACCCTAGGACTGAACTGCTTTGATACCACTTTTGTCACGACCCAACCGGAGGGCCTGGACGAGCACCCGGTGCTAGCCCACCCGGGCACCCCTTAGCATACTTTCACATCACATCTAGGTGAGCCACGTAATTAAATCATACTTTTCATTCATCATCATTCTAATCTCATTGGGCAACAACACATCTATATCATCAATAACATTTATGCCCATATGAATGTACATAAGCCGACAAGGCTATCAAAATAATATCCCAAAATATAGGTCGACGAGGCCAAACATATCTAACCATATACACATATCTACGAGCCTCTAAGATGAACACGTCATATCATAACATATAGGCGGGACAGGACCTCGCCGTGCCCATGAATATGTACACAAAAGAATCCATACCAAAAGCTGCAGCTCCGAATGAGGTGGAGCTCCGCTACGTAGTCCCTGAGAAATATAGTTATGGATCAAGTCTGTCTCCCTGGCCACCTGCGGGCATGACGCAGCATCCACAAACAAAAGGACGTCAGTACGAAGAATGTACTAAGTATGTAAAGCATGATCAATATCAATATGAAAGCATAATAAACAACATATGAAATAACATAGGATGGGAGATAATAGCATCATCGTCATAGCACTTACTTGCTTTCCATGGGGACGTTCCATTTCTATTGCGTATTCGTGTACATACATCCATATCCGTACTCATTTACCTTTCGTATCCATATTCATATTCGTACTCATATTTCCTTTCATACTCATGTTCATATCATATACATTGCATATACGTAGCCTTTACTTGGCATCTACATATTCTTAACATATTCGTACTCATATTTCCTTTCATACTCATGTTCATATCATATACATTGCATATACGTAGCCTTACTTGGCATCTACATATTCTTAACATATTCGTACTCATATTGATGTCATATACATAGCATATTCGTACTCGTATCGATGTCATATACATAGCATTTATATAGTATACCCGACCACGAAGGTTCGGTGTTTCGCATACCTGGCCCTACCGAGGCTCGTTGTTATTCGTACCTAATGCGGGGTGTGCGCACATATATATGTATATATATATATATATATATATATATATATATATGGTGTGCGCACATATGTATATATATATATATATATATATATATATATATATATATATATATATATATATATATATATATATATATATATATATATACATATGCATATTCATCGTATTCTACTTTAGCCGTTTCTATCGTCGGGGTTCAATTTTCATGGGCACATATATATATAAGCTCATAGTTATCTTTAGCATTCTTGACTATCGTCATTCAGTACATTTATCCTTAAAGGATTACTCATCGTATAAGAAACATAGTACAATCGTATCATAAGCTTAGTAGCTTTTAGAGGTAAGATCATTGGAGAATATCGTAGGCTCATAGAAGGATAACTATTTGGCCAAGGAACCATGCCTTATGAAAGAAGGGTTAGCCTTACATACCCTTCCGTGCAACTATTCTATCACTTGTACGTTCTTCTTCAATGCTCACGTTTCTACCTTCATTAAAGTGCATACTAATCATTAGAGAATCGATAACTTAGCACACATGACTTAGTCTAGAGAAAATCGGACAGCATCTCCTTTATTTATACAACTTCCTTCATATCATATATCAACTCCCAAACATCAATAATAACATTCACAATATCATCACAATAGCCTTTATTCAACTACATAATCCTTACTTTTTAATCCACTTCAATTCATCCATATTCATGGTCATTTCACATAATTCCGTTCATTCATATTCAAGGTCTATTCCATGTTCTCAACATCATCTATAACATGATTATATTCATAATGTATCAAGAATCATAACTCATTCCAAACATTTATTCAAAAGTGATACTATTCACACACTCATGACCCATTTCTATATCCTTTTGCAATCCAAGTGTTTCAACTTTCAAATACCTTAAATAACATGGAGATGTCATAAAACCTACCTTAGAAGGTGTAGGATTGAACTTTGGGTGCAATTACCTCACTTGAGCAAAACCCTAGTTTTTCCTTCACTTGAATTCCTTGTTTTTTATGAACTTCAATGGGTTTTCTTACTTTGATTCACTTGGTTTGATGATAAGGACCTTTGATTTCCCTTGGATTCTTGTTCATGAAATGTATGTGATGCTCTAGAGACTTTAGAGAGAAGTGGGGAAGTGTTGGAATGAAATAATGAAGTTGGGATCACATTTAAAGACTTAGAACATTTCAGCCCGTCGGGAGTTCCACGGACTGTTCCACGGTCCGTGGAACATAGTGCTGCCCGTGGTTCTGGTCGTGGTTCACGACCAGCCAGCCACTACCTCTGCTGGAAGTTCCACAAACCCTTCCACGGTCTGTGGAATATTCCATGGTCCGTGGAACATGGTCGTGAAACTCACAGTTTCACCAAAGTTGTTCCCGTCGTCTCGTTTGATCTCCAATCCTTATGGAACCTTCTTAGCACTTGTTTATCACTTCATTAACACTCTAAGGGGCGTTATAACTCTTCCCCAAAACATCATTAAGTTGTCATCAACTTGCTACTCATAAATCCTTTCCGATACTTATCGTATACATTGCCTTCTCTTGGCACTTTCTCGTCTAACATCGAATGTCTTTAAAATCTCATTTAGAATCATCAAATGCTACTTCTTACTTATTGAAACATCATATACTTCGTGCTCTTCATTAGCCTATTCACTGTGCATCAATGGAAAATTTTCCGAGGTGTAACAGTAAAACCATCCTCTGAATCTGCTTCTTCTGAACTTCACATTTTTGGGTCTTTTTCATGCTATTTTCCATGTATTTGCCATCGCATGACTAAAATACCTACAACAAGACAAATGACATCAAAACGACAAAAAGTTACTTAAAAACAAGTGAAACTTTAAGTAAAAAGGCATCAAATGTGTCTTATTTCTACAGCACATCAGTGACGAGCGCTAATGTCGGTACCAGGTGACATTTTCTGGTTTATTTATCTATTAGGCCTATTTTTGAATGTTTTAATTGATTAGTTGAGCATAATTCCATGCTATTGAAGATGTTGTGAGCAATAATTTCATGTTAGATTACTTTTTGAGCTATGCGGAAGTAGATTACATATTTACCTGCTAATCATGATTTATTTATATTCCACATGACTAGATATGATATTTGATTATGTTATGAATATGCACATTGAGATCGTCTGTGTTAGGTACTCGACATGCACATCGAGATCGTCCACACTAGGCCTAGCCGCCTTTATTACAACTTGTTCCATAACCTGTGCCATCTACATGTGCATCTATACAGTTGTGGGGTCAATGTCAAAGGTTTCATCGACAAGATTCTCAAGTTCCTTAGCCTCGTCGGCTAAAGCTTTCTGCTAATGCAATCTCTTGCGTAGTGTCTTTTCGGGATCCGAATCTGGCTCAACGAGGTTTTGTCCAGAACATTATCCCTATGCATTCAAGTGCATGTAACAAAATATAAACGTGAAGAACGAACGTTAAACAAGAAAATTTTAGAACTATCTAATCTAAAAAGAAAGTTAATCTTTAAATCCCCAGCAACGGCACCAAAAACTTGATCGATGCTAAACAGCAGTACGCAAGTGCACATGGTCAACAAATCATATAGAATGAAGTAAAGTATCGTTCCCAACAAGGATTTAGTGTTAACTAGATCAAATAGCTCGACCAAGTTTATTACATTAATACTTTTATTGTTATGTGAGTAAGAACAACGCAGAAGATGATTTTCAGAATTCAGAAGAGAGAAAGAAACCTAGACTTACGGGGCGATTTATCCATTAATGTTGTGTATTCACTTGAGTTAGTCCATTGAAGATCTAGTTTACTAGCCACGGGGTTGATTTTACTTCGGACATGACCTATCCTCGACCGGCGTCTACCCAAACTACTAAAACACCTATGTCTCCATGATCGTTTCTAACAATAAGGATGTAGTTGTATCTCCAATATTTGATTGTATCTCCAATATTTGACTACGGAAGGCAAACAAAGTAAAGGTCTACAACTAGTCATTCACTTGGTAATTGTACGTTTGTAAGAGGCACTAATCAGTGTTGGATGACCCGCCGGATCACGGAACAAGACCTACCCTATACTATAATACAAAATAGACCTCTTCCCTTGGACTCACGGTCTAAATTCATAGATAGTATTCAATCAATGATCTAGCAATCAAATAATTAAGCGCAGGATAACATCAAGAACTAATTAAACCAATATAAATCGATGATAATAAAACATATGCTAACATCAAGTTTCTACTAACAACAATCATGGATAATCCCGTAACCATAGAATAAGAACAGCAAGCCACTCATAATGTTGTGAAGATCTCATATTCCTCTATTTGTCCAAGGCCAACATGCTTCATTGTAAACCTTTGTGGGCACCTATGGCCACCAATGCAAAGTTTTACAAGGGTGATAGTTCCTCCTTTGGTGATCCCGACCTCTATAGACATGTTGTTGGTGCTCTAAAATATCTTATATTAATAAGACCACATATCTTCTTTGTTAGTTAACAAAGTTTGTCAGTGCATGCACAATACCTTGCAAAATCAATGCATTGTTGTCAAGAAGATTATAGGATAACTATATCACACCAAATTCATGTTCTTTTTCATTTCTAGAGCTCCTGATGCTCACTTACAAGCTTTTAATGTTTCTGGTTGGGTTGGGAGAATTGAGGATCATAATTCTACTAGGGTTATGCCATATATTTTGGTTCGAATTTGATATCATGGTCTTCAAGAAAGCAAAGAATAGTGGCCAGGTCCTCTACTGAATCTGAGTACAAGGCTTTAACAGATGTTGCCGCCGACCTAGCATGGACTCAATCACTACTTTTTGAGCTTCGATTAATATTCCTCATGCTCCCATTTTGTGGTATGATAATCTTGGTGATGTGTACTTGTCTATAAATCCAATTTTACACTCGCGCACTAAACAAGTTGAGATTGATTTTCTTTTTGTGCGGGACAAGGTAGCTAGGCGGGATTTAATAGTTTAGTTTCTCTCATCCAAGGATCAAGTAGCTGATATCTTGATAAACAACTCTCCACATCTAGGTTTCAATTTTTAAGAGACAAAGTAAAGGTGCAATAATCACCTTTAATTTGCAAGCGGGATATTGGATCAACATTATTTTCAGTGAGTTAACCTAGTCTTGTATAGTTAGAACTACTAGTCGTATCTCATAGATTTCATGTTCACCTAGTACTCTTGTATTATAAATGTATTGTACGTTGTATATTGACTGAAGCGAAGAGCTCATGTTCCTCTCATATTCTGAATGTTAAGTTTGTGGGCAAAACTGCGGGGGTTCCAGGGGCCTGCAATGGACGAAGCAAGAGACTCTAGGGGTTAGGGTTTTTGGTAGCCGATACAAACTTAAATTTTTCGTGGTATTTCGTAATCATTTTTCGTTGAGAAATAAAAGGAGTTGGTGACTAGCCGTGGGTTTTCTTTTCATTATCATTTCTTTTATTATTGTTGTCTCATAACACTGAATGCAATAAGTATAAAGTGATCGGAATGTACGTAAAAACACAAGAAAAGAGTAACAAATGTGAGGTGTAACGTGTCTAAAAACATGTACTTCTAGAAGTCGATCAGTGCATGTGCTTTGCAAAGGGAAATTCCCCATCTAGTAAACAAATAAAAGCTTTATTCATATGTTATTGAGAACAGATATCAGTTAAATAAGCAAACTATACATTCATATTATTCACAAGAATGCTTTATTGGAACCTTCTATAACATAAACAAAAAACGTGTTTCATGTGCAACGAACAAGAGAATCTCTAATAGAGCACAACTCTCTAACAGCCTCCCTGATGTTTTTTATTTTACCTGAATCATACATTGAGCAAGCAACTCCAATTCCGAGCAAGCAACTCCAATTCGAAACAAGGAGATTAAACCCTGTACCATTTTTTGCCTTCTCATGAATCTTAGAATTCGAGAGCTCTCTCTATTTATCTCTTCCTCTTCCAAATCAAGGACTGGATTTACTATTTCAAGTGATCCATCAGCCATGGGATTCCTAACAAAATCATGAAGGCTTAAATCACCACCGAACATGTCATCTGTTGGCCTTTTCCTGGTTAACATTTCAAGTAAGACAATACCAAAACTATACACATCACCATGCATTGTTGGATCGCTACCCATCCCATACTCTGCAATGAAAATATATCACAAATATTAGAACATCACTAGAATTAATGTGCTAATCTAGTTTCTACTTATTTCTATTCATTTTGATAGGAGGACATGTTTGTGCAACAATCTAAAAGCTTAATCCTTATGTTGTGACCTAAGCCACGTTCAAAATTAATATTTCCACACTAAATTATTTTTAGAATATGATCATGAATTATATGGGAAATTACCTGGAGCTATGAAGCCGATAGATCCTTTAAAAGTTGTAGAACTTGTATGAATTCTACAGGTGGTTTCATCAGTCAGATGTAGGAATCTTGATAATCTAGAAGCCCCAACATGGGCAACTAATTCATTGTCGAGGAGAATATTGTTTGATTTGAGATCACAATGAACTATTGATATTTGACAATCATTATGAAGATAATCAATTGCACTAGCAACATCAATAGCAATATTGAGTCGTTGAAAGAACCCCAACCTTCTTGGCTGAACATTTGCTCTTGAATTATCTGGATGCAACCAATCCTCCAAACTTCTGTTGGCCATAAACTCGTAAACCAAAGGCTTGAATTCGTTGCCACCATAATCAACACCAGAACATGCAGTGAGTGGCTTAACTAAATTTTGGTGTCTAACATTTCTCAGGGCCACACATTCTGCTATGAAACTTTTGATAGCTCCATGTTGTAAAAAATTCAATACTTTTATAGCAACATGTTTACCATCCATTTCGAAAATTATCTTATAAACATATCCATGACTCCCAACACCAATTAAGTTGCTCGCAGAAAATCCGTTGGTAACTTTTAGAATACTTTGATAGGAGACGACCAGGAGTTGGTTTAGATCCTTATCTAAATAAGGAATTTAGAGCCTTATCTAAATAAGGAAATGCTCTTTTGCTCCTTCCAAATCGATAGACAAGAAGGGAACCAACCATAAAAACTAGCCTCAAAATTCCAAATATTACTAAGATCATAAGCTTTAAGTTTAGCTTCTTTGAACGACTGAAGTTGCAATTGGGAAGTTTCAGGTCAGGTACACCACCACAGATTCTAGGATTTCCAACCAAAGAAATTACACTCACATTCTCAAAGATGCATCTTTTTGGAAGGGCACCTTCAAAATCATTAAACGACAAGTTTAAGAGTTTCACGGCAAAGCCTTCCAAGTACTTTGGAACCATACCTAACAACTTATTATGAGAAAGATCTAAAACTTCAAGACTCCTTAGTGAACTGAAAGTGGAAGGAATAAGCTCGTGAAAGAAATTTCTTTTCATTGTTAGGTTAACAATTGTCACACAACTTCCAAGTGTACTGGGAATTTCACCAAATAATTGGGACAATCACCGCAATGTCCACCTTGACCACCACATATATCGCAAATATTCCTACCATAGAATTCAGACGGTGCACACATCTCTCTCCCGTGAGCATTTTTACAATCTTGCCAAAAGTGGGGTCCTCCACAATATGGACATGGGTCATCAAAATAAGGGGTGCAACCATCAAACCCATTTTCATTCCATGTTGCCATAGTAACACAAGTAACAAAAATAACTAACAAAAAACAAAAATTAGCACCAAAAAACACACACACACAAAAAAAAAAAAAAATCACAAGCACATATTCACAAGTTTGGACGAAAGCAAGAAAGCTTAAATCCCAAACTAACCTAGATACGCCAAATTGTTCCCCGATAACGGCGCCAAAATTGATAACGTCCAAATCTACTTCTCAAAGAGAAAGTGTACACGGTCGTCGCAATATAATTTACCCTACTATGAGTCGGGGTCGAATCCACAGGAAACAATATAAAGGCAATTTAAACAAGTAAGGAATTATCACCAACTAAGTTAAGCCAAACACTTTTTCAATATTTGATTTTTGATTTAAAAACTAACAAAGAGAAAACTAACCTAAAAAACAAGTAAATTGATCAATGACCACAAGCATGGATACAAGGGAAATTACTCTCAAGTAACGATCCAATGTATTTCATGATTTTACAACTATAAGTGAGTTTATGCTAATTAGATAAAGATCTCTAAAATCTCATCAAAAGTTTCTCGACCAAATCAATGAATTTCACTCTAAGCTTTCTCAAGCCTTAGAGTGTGATATTAAGCACAATAAATATAATCTCAAGTAACTTTCCTATCTCTAACTCAAGTTATTAGATGAGTTTTAAAGCCCCAAATTCTTGTTATTAATCTTTCCCAACTTCAATCTTCCTCTCTCGAGCTCAAATCGAAGTAAATGGGAGGGTCTTAGGGTTAGCTAATCCCTTAAGAAACATTAAAGAACAAGATTAATTAAAACAACATTAACTCACTTCATTAGCAATAAAAATTATTCAATACATAAAGCAAAATAACAGTTTCATCCAAACTTTAATCATTGAATATTTCCATAAACAAGATTCAAGTAATGGAATGGAGTTCTACACACTTAGATATTCAATACATAACAAGAGATTGAAGAAATGAGTAAAAGAGTAAGAAATTTGTCATCTAAGTCTTCAAATCTTCTCTTCCAAAGTGCGAGTTGATGAACCCTAGTCGCCAAAACTTGTGTTGAAAATGGCCAAAGATGATGATATTTTCCTTCAAGTGTTGCTTTTATATCTCCCCAATATTTCCACATCAAAATATGACCAAAACAGCCCCATATTTTCAGATTTGCAAATCTGTCCCTTTTTTGCAGTTTTAGCCTTTTTTGTCATTTTCTTCACTTTGACCTCTTTTGACTTGTTTTTCACTTGATTTCTTCATGATCACTTCTCAATCATATAAACCTATAAAATTGAAGTAAACGACATTAAATGCACTATTTTCTCAATTAAAACATAACAACAATCTAAGATTAAAGAAGAAATAAGTTGGTAAAATACCAACTTATCAAACCCTAAACTTAAACTATTGCTTGTCCTCAAGCAAATCAAATCATACAAATTCCTTCAAAGGACTCCGTTCAAAAGTGCACCAACATCATACCAAGTCAAAAAGTCTACTTTAAGCGCAAACACATACTTTCATTGGTACAATTAATCCAAAACATATGAATTACAAACTTTTTCTCAAAAACTTCATTTTCATTTCAAGTGCTCAAACACCAAGTTAATCAAAGTAGTAATGACTTCAAAATTTGCCTCATCATCATAAAACAACTTTCTCTTGTTCATTCCTCTCAATTGGAAAATGGAACAAATTCATAACTCAAATTCTCATGTGCTCTCACAATCAAAAGAGAATCCCAACTCGCAAAATGCGATTTAAAACACAAATGGGATATCAAATGGAAAGAATTAACTCTCTCTCACACAAAGATGTTCAAATGCACACAAGTAGTGTCACGACCCATTTTTCATAGGCCGTGTGGCCACTTACCTTCCCACCTCGATAAGCGAACCCTCAACCCAACAATGAACAAATACACGAAGAATGAATTTAAAACAACGGAATAGAAAAAATACGTAAGTCTCACGATATATCTATATATAAGTAGTAGAAAGTGCGGAAGACAATAAACACCCCCAGGGTCTAGTTTGAATAATACAAGAACATCTAAGTAGAAGAATACAATTTGGAATACTAATACATAATGTGTATGTCTCTGAAGTAAAAATAAGACATATGATAGGAAAGTCTTCAAGGTCAGCGGACGCCATACTCACCCTGGAAACTCAAGAGAAAGCTGAAGTGTCGATTAGCCACGTGCCACAAAAGTAGATCCGACCTGGTACTCTGCATTCATAAAAGAATGCAGCAAGTGCAGGTCAGTACAAACCGCATTACTGGTAGGCATCATCGGCCGACTAAGTATAGCTAACACAATTCAGAAGATAAAGCAGATAAGCAAGGAATCTAGCAAGTATAAAACAATATAATCACAGCCAAGTATCCGTAATCGCCTATGTAAAGCATCTAACCCAAATACGTCAAGTCCGAATATATCCTATACAATCCAATCATCAAGCATTCCAATCACCAAGTATCTCAATCAAGTCATAATACAATGCAGTGCAATGATGGAATGAATGCAATGTAATGCCATGCAAATGAGGTGTACACATATACTTCGGACTGAAATATTGACGTCTCGGTAGCACAACTCAGCGTGACTCGCGAAGTCTAAGTGCCACCAGTCCCGGATCTTTGCCCACGCATGAGACGAGACCCGGCTAATGTCTCACGGGGGGTCTCACCGGACTACGTCTTTGGGGACCCGCAGAGTCCATGCACTAACAATGATTCCGGGATATCGTCGGAATCGGCCATGCAATAATTATGCCGGAATAGATCATCAGACATCGGCCATCTCACAATCACTCAAGTAAAAGAGTCTGTCAAATATCCGTCTCACACAAGCAACGATTCGTAAATGAACCTCGGACATCAGCTTTCTCACAATCACTCAAGTAAAAGAGTTTATCAAATATCAATATCATACAATCAACGATTCCGGAATTCATCTTCGGACATCGGTCTTCTCACAATCACTCAAGTAAAGAGTTTATCGAAATATCAGTTTACTCAATCAACGATACCAGATCATCACCGGATATCGGCCATGCATCATGAATGTGTGAGAATGCGGGCAATGAGTATATCAACCATCAACAATCAACTTTAAATCACAAGTACCAACAATAGGGTACATCAACAATGTATCATATCACAATACCAATAGTGGTATGCCAACAGTATATCAATAGCACAAGTACCAACAACGGGTACGCCAATAATGTATCAGATCACAATACCGGTGGGGGGGGGGGGGGGGGGGGGGGGGGGTATGGGGGGGGGTATATCAATATCACAAGTACCAACAACGGGTATGCTAACGATGTATCGTAGTTCGAATACTAACAACGGTATATAAATTCTATCTTAGTCAAGACAATAACACAGATTCTGATATCTACTAACTACTCAAGGCATCAAACCATCACAATGGAACAATCAAACACATATAACGGGGTGGCTAGTCCCAACACATAACAGGGCCCAACCTAAGGCAATATCCAACCCGACTTCATACCCGAAGGTTCACATGCTATCTCTGACATCATAATCTAAATATGTACTTCGCTATACGAAGTCTCACCAAAGGTAAGCCATAACCTACCTAGACTGCCGAACCGCAACACCAACAACTCACTTTTTTGCTTTGCCTTTCCACTGAACCTCGGAACCAAAGTAGTCTAAGAATAATCGAATTCTATCTTAGAAATCATGAAGAATGATACTAATATTGCTAGGATTTCCATTTGGTCCATTTTAACCCTAGAAATTGGGAAAACAAGCCCACAAGGGCAAAACGAGAAATTCGCGGGCAAAATACCAAATTAAGTACTAGGTAATCACAATCCAACCATTAATTGTTGATTTAGCCCAAGGATTAGCCTAGTTCCCGATTTCAAGCAAAACCCCCAATTTGGGTATAAACCCTAAGTGTTCAATCTCGAAATTTAATGTTAAAAGTGGAAGATATATGATTAATAAGCTTAGATTCATCAAATTTTAACATAAACATCATCAATTTCCTCATACATGAGCCTAAGGGAAAGTTCATTAAAACCCTCCTTCAAATTTCACCTCTGAGGGACTGTTAAAGGGAAAGGGGAAATCTAAGATGATTGTGATTAAGGAAGAGTAAAGGATTAGGCAAGTTTTACCTCCAAGAATTTCTCTAAATTATCTCCAAGAACATTTTCCTCAAGCTCAAATATCGAGATGGGAAATATCGAAAATGGGCGAAAATGCAGGAGAGACTATAACGACCAAACGGGTCGTTACATCAGATACTAATTGAACCGTTGCTCGTCCTCGAGCAAAGAAAGAAGGAAAGTAAGGACATACCTGAATCAGTGAACAACTGGGGATATCGGCTACGCATATCGGACTCAGTCCCCCAAGTAGCCTCTTCCATAGAGCGGTGCTTCCATTGCACCTTCACAGAAGCAATCTCCTTTGACCTCAACTTCCGTACCTGCCTATCCAAGATCGCGACAGGCTCCTCCTCATATGTCAAATTCTCATCAAGCAATATAGAATCCCGACGGACAATGTAGGTACCATCGGTATGGTATTTCTTCAGCATCGAAACATAAAACACCGGATGAACTCCCGCCATGCCTGGCGGCAATGCTAACTCGTAAGCTACATCGCCGATACAACAATCTCAAACGAACCAATGTACATGGGGCTAAACTTGCCCCATTTACCAAATCTCATAACACCCTTCATAGGTGAAACCTTCAATAGAACCTGGTCACCAATAGCAAACTTCAAATCTCGGACCTTCCGGTCCACATACATCTTTTGCCTACTCTGAGCTGCCACGAGCCTGGCCTGAATAACTCTCACTCTATCAAGGGACTCTCTCAATAGATCCGTGCTCCCAGGTCGAGCCTCAAACCCATCGAACCAATCAATTGGAGATCTACACCTCCTACTATGCAAGGCCTCAAAAGGCGCCATACCAGTACTCGAATAATAACTGTTATTCTACGCAAAAGCTACCAAGGGCAAGTGTTGGTCCCAATGACCACCAAAGTCAATAACACACGCTCTCAACATGTCCTCGAGCACCTAGATGGTCCGTTCGGACTGGCCATCGGTCTAGGGGTGGAAAGCTGTACTAAAGTCCAATCGAGTACCAAATTCCTCATGAAATGCCCTCCAGAATCGAAAAGTGAAGTTAGTACCCCGATCAAATACAATAGAAATAGGGATCCTATGTAATCTCACAATATCCCGAATATATATCTTGGCTAACTTCTCCACGGTATAGGAAACCGGAACAAAGTGAGCGGACTTAGTCAACCGATCCACTATCACCCAAATAGAATTAAACTTGCCAAGGGTCTTCGGAAGACCCGTGACAAAATACATGGTAATCCTCTCCCACTTCCACTCAGGAATGGGCATCCTCTGAAGCACCCCACTTGGTCGCTGGTGCTCATACTTTACCTTCTGATAATTTCTATACTTAGCCACAAAATCAACTATATCTCTCTTCATCTGACACCACCAATAGTGATATCTCAAGTCTCGGTACATCTTAGTTGCTCCCGGGTGGATGGAATAGCGAGAGCTATGAGCCTCAGATAAGATCAAATGAACCAAATCACCAACACGAGGAACGCACACGCGTCCTCTAATCCTCAGAATGCCCTCAGAATCAATCACGGCCTCCTTGGCCTCCCCTCTCCAAACCCTTTCTCGCTTCTTGCTCAACTGAGCATCCTCAAACTAATGAGCTTTGATCCGATCCAATAATGAGGACCTTGTCTCTATACAGGCCAAGAGCTTGCCCCAGACTGAAATGTCAAGATGGACGAAACTGTTGGTCAGAGTCTGAACCTCCATGGCCAACGGATGCTCGAAAACAATCAATCGAGCTAAACTCCCCATACTCACCGCCTTGCGATTCAAGGCATGAGCTACCACATTGGCTTTGCAAGGGTGATATAGAAAAGAGATATCATAGTCCTTCAGGAGCTCCATCCATCGGCGCTGCCTGGAATTAAGATCTCTCTGAGTAAACAGATCTTTGAAGGCTACGGTGATCAGTGAAAACTTCACAATATAAACCGTACAAGTAATGCCTCCAAAGCTTCAAAGCGAAGACTACGGCTAGTAACTCCAAATCATGGGTAGGGTAATTCTTCTCGTGAACTTTTAACTGACGGGAAGCTTAACCTATCACTCTACCCTCCTGCATCAACATCGCACCCAAACCCGTACGGGAAGCATCACAATAAACCGCGAAATCCTTACCTTCCACAGGCAAGGCTTGGATCGGGGCTGTAGTCAACAGAAGCTTGAGCTTTTGAAAGCTCTCCTCATAATCATCCGTCGCTGAAGGAACATCCTTTCGAGTCAATGCGGTCGGCCGATGAAGCAATGGTAGTAAAACCCTTTACAAAGCGACGGTAATAACTGGCCAAACCCACAAAGCTACGAATCTCAATAATGGTAGTGGGCCTCACCCAACCTTTCACAGCCTCAATCTTCTGTGGATCAACCATAATCCCCTCTTTGGACACCACATGGCCCAAAAATGCTACATACTCCAACAAGAACTCACACTTGGAAAATTTAGCAAACAAGCTATGTTTCTTTAACAACCCAAGAACGGTACGAAGATGGCCCTCATGCTCCTCTCTACTCTTGGAATACACCAAGATTTCATCAATAAACACAATCACAAAGGAATCAAGGAACGGCCTAAAAATGCCATTCATCAAAGTCATAAATGTAGCCAGGGCATTAGTAAGCCCAAAAGATATTACTAGAAACTCATAGTGGCCATATCTCGTCCGAAAGGCTGTCTTCGGAATATCCTCCGCCCTGATCTTCAGCTGGTGATAGCTGAAACGCAAATCAATCTTCGAAAACACCGAAGCACCCTGAAGCTGGTCAAACAGATCATCAATACGTGGCATAGGGCAATTGTTGTGAATAGTGGCCTTGTTCAACTTGCGATAATCAATACATATCCTCATAGTCCCATCTTTCTTCTTCACGAATAACACTGATGAACCCTTGCTCAATAAATCCTGTAATTGTTCCTTAAGCTCTCTCAACTCGGCATGTGCCATCCGATATGGTGAAATGGTAATAGGATGAGTGCCTGGGTCCACGTCGATACAGAAATCAATGTCGTGATCGGGTGGCATACCCGACAAATCCTACGAAAATACCTCTGCAAACTCACTTACAATAGGGATAGACTTAAGGGGTGGAGATGCAACAGTCGTATCACGAACATGCGCCAAATACGCTAAACACCCCTTAGCTTCGGGTGCCCGTCATGGCCCTCTGGTCGGGTCATGACAAAAGTAGTATCAGAGCAATTTCATCCTAGGGTGTGTCTACGAGCCGTATCTAGTAGAGTCTTGTTTATGGGTGTGTTGCGTGCCACACTTATGAACAGGAGGCTGCAGGCATTTTGGAATGAATGACCTTCTTTTCCTCATAGATCGTGCGATAGAGCCATGATATAAGAATTTCTCTTTTTCTTAATCGTGTGTTATGCTTTTCAGCAATTCCTGTAACGAGAAAAACTACAGCAGCCTAAAAGGGCAAGAAAGTGGCAGAAAGACGGACTGAGAGAGTACTGCCAACAGATATAGATGACGGTGAGTCCCAGAATGAGGTTTCATCTCGGTCCTCTTACTCATTACCTGCTTCAGAGGAGCATGATTGGACCCTCAGCCGCAGCTCCAACACCCCCAATTCCCCTACCAGATGCTTCGGGCCAAAAACTGAAAAAGGCCATTCATTTGCTGACTCGGTTAGTCGTCACGCAGGCCGAGCGGTAGGGTACGGGTCATGGTGATAGGGCTGTGAGTGCTAGAGCCAGTGATTTTATTATCTTGAACCCTCCGAAACTCTTTAGGTCAAAGCCAGATGAGAACCCTCAAAGCTTTATGTATAGGATGTTGAGAACACTTCTGTTAATGCATGCTTCGGACGTCGAATCGGTAGAGTTGGCCTTCTACAGACTACGGGATATTGCGGTTCATTGGTATACAGTTTGGATGTCTTCTAGGGGAGTTAATGCACCTCCCCCGTTATGGCAAGAGTTTGTTGATGCTTTCCTCCGACACTACTTGCCACCCGAGGTTCAGCGGGCTAGAGCTGATAGGTTCCTAAATCTTAGATAAGGAAGTATGATTGCCCTAGAGTATATACTCCGCTTCAATTCTTTGGCTAGGTATGCTCTGACCATGGTAGCGGATATGGGAGATCGTGTGCACCGATTTGTGAGTGGCTTAGGGCCACATTTGATGGATAAGTGCTTGACTGCCACATTTCAGGATGGTATGGATATTTCTCGCATCCAGGCCCATGCCCAGAATCTAGAAAAATGACAGCAACCATATGGGAGTGAGCGCGAGCATGATAGGGGTTATAGTAAGAGGGCTAGATCTTCGGGTCCGACTAGTGAGTTCAGAAAAGGGCAAAGACAGCAGTTTTCTAGGCATTCAAGCCATTCCATGACTAGTGTGCCTCCACGGTTTGTGAGCCAGAGATTTGATAGACCTATCCACTCGGGACCGAGTCAGAGTTTTAGAGCTTTGGGTTCTCATTATAGGGGTGACTCGGGCCAGGCAAGATTACCCCTACCACGATGTTCTCAGTGCGGGAAGCTACGTTAGGGCCAGTGCTGATTAGGTTCAGATGCTTGCTATTCCTGTGATCGGCCAGGCCATATCATGCCTGACTGTCCATCCATAGGTGGTAGGGTAGGGTCCAGGACACAGGGTCAACAGTTGGGTCTTCATTATCTATACGCCCTCTGCGGCAGGGCTCACAGACACCAGTGAGTCGTGGTAGAGGTAGAGGGGGAGCGCCTGATTCTAGTGGTCATTAGCACCGTATTTATGCTCTGGCGGGGCGATAGTATCTTAAGTCCTCCCCTGATGTCGTCACAGGTATATTATCGGTATTTTCTTATGATGTATATGCATTGATTGATCCAAGCTCCATATTGTCATATGTTACTCCTTATATTGTTGGTCGATTTGGGGTCAAACCGGAGTCAATCAAACCTTTTGAGGTATCTACACCCGTTGGTGAACCGGTGATAGCTAGTCGAGTATATAGAAATTGTGTAGTTGTGATTTGTGATCATCGAACTATGGCTAATTTACATGAGTTAAAAATGGTGGATTTTGATGTTATCATGGGCATGGATTGGTTGGCTTCTTGCTATGCCAATGTTGATTGTAGAGCATAAATGGTTCGCTTTCAGTTTCCGGGAGAACCAGTTTTGGAATGGAATGGTAATACAGCGTCTCCAAGAGGTAGGTTTATTTCTTATCTCAAGGTAAGGAAGATGATTGCTAAAGGTTGTAGTTATTATTTAGTCCGGGTTCAAAATATAGAAGCCAAATCGCTGACTCTTTAGTCAGTCCCCGTGGTGAATGAGTTTCTGCATGTATTCCCGGATGAGCTTCCAGGCCTTCCCCGCAGCGAGAGATTGATTTTACTATTGATGTGCTACCGGATACCAAACCCATATAGATTCCTCCTTATAGGATAGCTCTTGCAGAGTTGAAAGAATTGAAGGACTTGCTTGAGAAGGGCTTTATTAGGCCTAGTTCATTCCCGTGGGGAGCACTCGTGTTGTTTGTAAGAAAGAAAGATGGCTCCTTGCGAATGTGTACTGATTACAGACAACTGAATAAGGTGACGATTAAGAATAAATATCTGCTTCTAAGGATTGATGATTTATTTGATCAATTGCAGGGTGTCAAATGGTTTTCAAAGATAGACTTGAGATTCGGGTATCATCAGATGAGAGTCAGGGAGGAAGATATTCCTAAGACGACCTTCAGAACTAGATATGATCATTTCGAGTTCCGGGTAATGTCGTTTGGGCTAACTAATGCACCGGCAGTATTCATGGATTTGATGAACAATGTGTTCAGGCCTTTTCTAGATTTATTTGTGATTGTGTTCATTGACGATATCCTGGTATATTCTCGGTCCGAGGCAGAACATGCAGATCATTTACGTACCATTCTTAGAGTCCTTCAAGCTCGAGAGCTATTTGCAAAATTTTCAAAGTCTGAGTTTTGGTTGAATTCGGTGACCTTTTTGGGGCATATTATTTCAACTGAGGGTATTCGGGTGGATACCCAGAAGATTGAAGCTGTGAAGACTTAGCCAAGGCCTACAACACCTACGGAGGTTCGTAGTTTTCTGGGCTTGATAGGTTATTACAGAAGATTTTTAGAAGGCTTTTCTTCTATTTTTGCACCACAAACAAAGCTGACTTAGAAGGTAGCTAAATTTCAATGGACGGATTCTTGTGAACGCGATTTTCAAGAGTTAAAGAATAGATTAACTTCTGCCCTAGTCCTGACACTTCCAGAAGGATCGGAAGGCTATGTTGTCTATTGTGATGCTTCAGGCGTTGGGTTAGGATGTGTGTTGATGCAGTATGGTAAGGTGATTGCTTATGCTTCAAGGCAGTTGCGAAAACATGAGAAAAACTATCCGACCCACGATCTTGAGTTAGCTGCGGTGATTCATGCATTGAAGATGTGGAGACATTATTTGTATGGTGTTCATATTGATATTTATACGGATCACAAGAGCCTTCAGTATATTTTCAAGCAAAAATAATTGAATTTACGGCAAAGGCGATGGTTGGAGTTGTTGAAAGATTATGTTGTTAACATTCTATATCATCCCGGAAAGGCGAACGTTGTGGCTGATGCTCTTAGCCGTAGATTTATGGGAAGTTTATGTGATGTTCAGCCAGAGAAAAGAGAATTAGCTCGTGAGCTCCAGCAGTTAGCTATCCTAGGAGTTCGGGTAATGGACTCGGGCAATATGGGAGCCACCTTTCAGAATTCAGTTGTTTCGTCCTTTGGTAGTTGAGGTGAAAGAGCACCAGTATGAGGATCCCATACTATTCATTACAAAAATACATTTCCTCAGAAGAAAAATTCATCCTTTGATATTTCTGAAAATGGAGTTCTCCGATGTCGAGGTAGGTTGTGTGTTCCCGATGTTGCAGCATTACGTCATCAGCTTTGAAAGAAGCCCATTGTTCCCGTTATTCTATTCATCCCGGAGGAATGAAAATGTACCATGATCTTAAATCCATATATTGGTGGAATGGAATGAAGAAAGACATAGCGGAATTCGTAGCTCAATGTCCTAACTGCCAGCGGGTGAAGATTGAGCATCAAAAGCTCGGTAGATTGTTGCAAGCTATGGAAATTCGGACTTGAAAATGAGAAATGATTAATATGGATTTCATCACAGGCTTACCTCGTTCTCAGCGTAAGTATGATTCTATATGGGTGATTGTGGATATACTTACGAAGTCAGCTCATTTCCTACCAGTCAGAACTACATAGCTCAAGATTATGCAAAGCTTTATGTCAAAGAGATAGTACGACTACATGGTGTCCCAGTATCTATTATTTCCGATAGAGGGACACAGTTTAAAGCCAATTTCTAGAAGCCTTTTCAAGAAGGTTTAGGGACTCAGGTGAGTCTTAGTAAAACATTTCATCCACAGATTGATGGACAAGCTGAGCGTACCATCTAGACTCTCGAGGATATGCTACGGGCATGTGTGTTAGATTTTGGAGGTAGTTGGGATGATCACTTACCACTTATTGAGTTTGCTTTTAACAACAATTATCATTTCAGCATCCAAATGGCCCCGTATGAGGCTTTGTATGGGTGCAAGTGCAGATCGCCAATCGGGTGGTTCGAAGTGGGAGAAACTAAACTAATAGGGCCAGACTTGATCCAGCAAGCCATAGCAAAGGTCAAGCTTATACAGGATCAATTATTAACAGCTCAGAGTCGTCAGAAATCCTACGCAAATAATCGTCAACGAGATTTAGAGTTCCAAGTGAAGGACTGGGTATTCTTGAAGTTGTCGCCGATGAAGGGCGTCATGAGGTTTGGCAAAAAGGGCAAGCTTAGTCCTCGGTATATTGGGCCTTATGAGATTGTACGCAAGGTAGGCCAGGTGGCTTATGAATTAGATATACCTTCGGATTTGGAGTCAGTCCATCCGATTTTCATGTATCGATGCTTCGTAAATGCATTGGAGATCCTTCCAGAATTGTACCGGTAGATGATGTCCAAGTCACCGAGAAATTGTCTTACGAAGAAGTTCCCATTGCCATTCTAGATAGACAAGTTCGAAGACTCAGAACCAAAGATATAGCTTCAATTAAAGTCTTATAGAGAAATAATAATAGAAAGTAAATGACCTGGGAAGATGAAGAAGACATGAAATTCAGGTATCCATATTTATTTCCACCCCCAGAGGAGGCCCAGGCAGAGATGCCATTGTCCTCAGGTATGTAATGCTTTCCTTGATGATTCATTGGTCGTGTGTGGCCATTGTTGTTGTTGTAGCCCTGTGAGGTGATATATTTTGGATTGTTGTGGCAGGATGGTAGTGCCATATTACAGGAGAAACTCTGGCGAAATTTTTGTAGAATCCCTAAGAGTCTAACATTCGAGGACGAATGTTCCTAGGGGGGAGAATGTTACATCTCGAAAATTTTGAGTTGTTGCATTATGAGTAGACTGACGTAAACCTAAAGTGGACATGAAGTCCTTGTAAGGTTAAGGGGAGTATTTGATAACTTTAAGCACGTACCATAAGATTTTAAAGTCATATGAATCGGTGGGATTAAGTTCGTCGAAGGAAGTGGAATATGAGTCATGTTTGGGAAGATTTCGCAACAATTGAGTTATACTTTGTTTAGTAATGACTTGAAGAGGAGCTATAGGTCCCCCTTAGATGGTTAACGAAGTGATACACAAGTGCCAAGGAGGTTCCATAAGTATTGGAAGTCAAACGAATCGAAGGGAGCAACTTATCGGATGGGGGAAATTAGACGGACCATTTGACGGACCGTAGGGAATTTGACGGCCCGTCAAATGGTGGAGCACCACCGTGAAACAGTCACAGTGAGGCCTGCTTGGCTGGGCAGTTTAACGGTCCATTTTGACGGACCGTAGGAAGTTTGACGGTCCGTCAAAGTGGGCGTCAAAATGCCCGATGGGTTTTTAAGTTACGCTTTATATATTTCGTTTTACCTCATTTGGACTCATCATTTTCCCAAATCAGATCCTAGAGCTCTCCAAAACCTTCTCTACAAGTTTATACACTAATCCAAGCTAAATCCAAGAGAATCAAGAGATTCAAGTGCTAAGAAGCTTGCTAGGGCTTGTGAAGCTCAAGATTTCCTTGGGTGTTGATGTTGGAGACTTCACTTTAGTGGAGTAAGTTGATCCAAGACTTGTTCTTGTGTGATTAAGGTAAGTTTTTACATCCCTTGCCTATGGTTAAGGTTGTTTGATTGTTGTACCATTTGGTTGAAGGAAGAAAAATGAAAATAGAGTTCAAGTAGGAATTTGAGGATGTTATGAGCTACAAGTTAACTTGAATTATAATTCTTGGCATGTTATAAGTATAATCTTGTTGTGTGTGGTGCTAATGATGTTGAGGAAGTATTGTATATAAGTGTATATGAGGTTGTGTTGAGATTATTATTGTGAGTGATCTTGAAAAGGAGTTTTGGGGATTGAATGAAGCCTAACTTGAATGAAGTCTCTTAATTATGGTGTTGTTAATAATGTCGTTGTTATTTGGGAGTTGTTTTGGAATTTAGTAGAAGTAGATGAAATAGGAGAAATGCTGGCCAATTTTCACTAGCTTACAAATTATACTAGCTTGGACTTGAGAGTGTCTTTGAAACCTAACCTTGGTATGAACCCTCTTGAATGTAGATTTCTCTGGCTTTAGAGGTGAACGTTAAGTAGTTAAGAAGACATAAAGGTATGTAAGGCTAACCCTTCTTTCTTAAGGCATAATTCCATTATTGTACACCTATTCATGAAATTCGCCATGTCTTCCATGACGCCTCCACCTCTAGCAGTGCTAAAGCTCATAAGTCTTGATTCTCTCATGATATCATTGATCTCATCCTACGATAGTTGACCCTCTAAGGAAAGATATAGTGATGATGATGTTGTTGATGATACTTATACACTCCTATGTGTGTGTATGTATATATATATATATATGGCTATTTTGTAACACTGAGCTTATGTGGCCCGGTATGATATCTACTCCGCGCACACCATTACAATTGGGTACATATAACACTGCGCCTTGTTATTGCCGGGTATGTATAACACCGCACCTTGTTATGGCCGGGTATGCATGGCACCGAACCTATATGGTCTGGTATGGTACCATTATATGTATATGTGTATGTATGGAAGGTTTTCATTAGAAAAAGGGGAAGTAAGTGTGATCTAACGTCTTAAGAGGTATAAGTGACTCTCATATCTTATGTCAACCTTCATGCTTTTACCTTGTTATTACTTATGCCTTACATACTCAGTACATTATTCGTACTGACGTCCTTTTGTTTGTGGACGCTGCGTTCATGCCCACAGGTGGACAGGGAGACAGACTCGACCCTTAGGTTGCTTTATCAGAGACTGCTTAGAGGAGCTCCATTTGATTCGGAGCAGCAGTTGTCGATACTATTATTTTGTGTACATACATGGGCATGGCGGGGTCCTGTCCCGTCTTTATGATGTTACATACTCTCTCTAGAGGCTCGTAGACAGTTGTGTATAGCTAGATGTCTCCCAGCCTTGTCGGCTCATATTTTTGTATATCATTTTGTTAGCCTTGTCGGCTTGTGTATATGTATATGGGCATAGTTGATGATGTTGATATAAAAGTGCCTTAGCCCGATGAGATTTGTATTATTGATGCATAGGAATTGCGAGTTAGCCATGTGGCTCACCTAGATATGATTGTGAAAGTATGATGAGAGGTGCCAGGTGGGTTAACTCCGGGTGCCTATCATGGCCCTCTGGTCGGGTTGTGACACTACCTAACTAAGAACGGAGATAAAATAATAAAAGTGATTAATCCACAACATGCCAAGAATGAAATTTTCAAAAATTTGAGCAAGTTCCATTTGTAACAACGTCTATCCACAGCCACACCAACAGTCACAAAACAAGCCCGAAAAGGGCATACAATATCCATACATAAGACAAAAGCCCGGGAAGGGCACAAATAAAGCATAACCAAAATATAATGTGCTACCACATGCCACCCCCAACTACAAACATTGCAGTGTCCTCACTGCACATAATCAAAACAAAACATAAAATAGTTTGAGGGACTCGCTGAAGTCTGCATCAGATAAGCAAAAAAAAACGCAGGTGCTGACCTACGAACTGCAGGTGATGTCACCTGAGTTTTTTTTTTCTTTTTACTGTCAGCACATGCGAGACGTAGGCATGACCTACGAACCACAGGTGATGTCACCTGAGAACTTACCTGGAATCATATTTCAGTAGCAGCTACTGGTTTGGGGGTGCTCTGAAATCCCGACCTGCTCGAACCAACTCCAAAAATTTTGAAACTTTGCAGATTAGTCAAAAACAATAAAATAAACTATTCTAAAAAATAAAATTTCAAAAACGACTTAAAATTTTTAAAACGATGGGTTGCCTCCCACCAAGCGCTTGATTTAACGTCGTGGCACGACATGAGTTAACTTTACCACTTTTCCCTCCACTTGGAGGATATGAATTTTCACCCAAACTTTGAATCAAGATTCCGATGATGCTCGTGAGGCGATGGTAGGAAATCAAGGAGGTCAACTCTCGAGTATCACATTTTACACTTTTTGGCCTTTAGGTAAGGAATGCCATTTTGTCTTTTTGGCATTGCAAAGTTCCAAATAAAGACGCTTTCTTCTTCCTCTCCACAATCCTTCATAGGCTCGGTTAGTTCAACTTCCATATCATCAACCAAGCACAATGTGGAAAAATGGTTGGAATGTGATCTAATGCGCCCAAATTTCAAATTTGCCTCATCTTTGACATCCTCACCCAAAAATGAACTAGAGTCTTCAAAAACCATTTCATGAATTTTTTTATGCAACTCTAGTATCATTTCTTCAATCTCGGCATCTTGCATTATTTTTGGGTTGGTCAGTTGGCAATTTACCATTAGCTCTTGAAAATCAATCTTGACCTCTTCTTCATTGAAAACCAACTCAAAACTACTATCCATGACCCTTTGATATTGAGCATCACATGCTTCAATTTGTGCATTCAAACTGGGCTCAGATTCTCGGATAGCAATTTCAAGTAACTCTACTTCTTGACTTTGCTCAACATGAATTTTTAGAAATTCTTCCATCATCCGTGAAATGCCTTCACGGTGATCCTCATAGACTTCAAGTTGTTGAGCTTGATTCATAAGCCACTCTTGGCTCACAATTTCTTCTTTGTCAAGTTTTTCTTCATGGTGAGAGTCGTTCAAAGCTTGTAAAAATCCATCCATGGTAAGAGACACATTTTGGATGGTTTCATCATCTCCATGTTGAAGTTCTTCCAACAATTTGGTCAAGACTTGCCCATATGTTTCATTCCTCCCCAATTATGCTTTTCAAAATTTCCTCAATTTCTTCATTTTGAGAATTGGAGATTTCTTCTTCAAGATTTTATTCTTCAAGTTGAACCACTTCTTCACTTTCACAACTTTCATTGTGGTCAAAAGAATTTTCGGGCTCATCTTTCAATTTTGAAATATCTTCTTCAACCAATTCATTTTGAGGAGTAGACACATCCATGACAATTGAGGAATTGGCATCCTAAAATGAATCATTCATTCTTTTCATAGCTTCTCCATTTTCTAAAATGGATTGTTGGACTAGTTTCGCTCCTCCTCCATTTTAGCTCCCCGGTCTAAGTATGTTTGGAGTATTGCCATGATGCCTTCAAATCCGATAGTTTGTCCTTCACTTGCCATGTCATTGTCCCTATTAGACTCAAAAGCAAACCTAGCATTTTCGTAAGAACAACTTGGGAGAGGGGGAGCAAAATAATTGGGACAATCATCCCAATGTCTACCTTGACCACCACATATATCGCAAATATTCCCATCATAGAATTCAAACGGTGCACACATCTCTCTCCCTGAGTATTTTCACAATCTTGCCAAAAGTGGGGTCCTCCACAATATGGACATGGGTCATCAAAATGAGGGGTGCAACCATCAAACCCGTTTTCATTCCATGTTGCCATAGTAATACAAGTAACAAAAATAACTAACAAAAAACAAAAATTAGCACAAAAAAACACACACAAAAAAAAAAATCACAAACACATATTCACAAGTTTGGACCAAAGCAACAAGGCTTAAATCACAAATACGCCAAATTGTTCCCCGACAACGGCGCCAAAATTGATAACGTCCAAATCCACTTCTCAAAGAGAAAGTGTACACGGTCGTCGCAATATAATTTACCCTACTATGAGTCGGGGTCGAATCCACAGGGAACAACATAAAGGCAATTTAAACAAGTAAGGAATTATCACCAACTAAGTTAAGCCAAACACTTTTTCAATATTTGATTTTTGATTTAAAAACTAACAAAGAGAAAACTAACCTAAAAAACAAGTAAATTGATCAATGGCCACAAGCATGGATACAAGGGAAATTACTCTCAAGTAACGATCCAATGTATTTCATGATTTTACAACTATGAGTGAGTTTATGCTAATTAGATAAAGATCTCTAAAATCTCATCAAAAGTTTCTCGACCAAATCAATGAATTTCACTCTAAGCTTTCTCAAGCCTTAGAGTGAAATATTAAGCACAATAAATATAATCTCAAGTAACTTTCCTATCTCTAACTCAAGTTATTAGATGGGTTTTAAAGCCCCAAATTCTTGTTAATTAATCTTTCCCAACTTCAATCTTCCTCTCTCGAGCTCAAATCGGAGTAAATGGGCGGGTCTTAGGGTTAGCTAATCCCTTAAGAAACATTAAAGAACAAAATTAATTAAAACAACATTAACTCACTTCATTAGCAATAAAAATCATTCAATACATAAGCAAAACAAGAGTTTTATCCAAACTTTAATCATAGAATATTTTCATAAACAAAATTTAAGTAATGGAATGGAGTACTACACACTTAGATATTTAATACATAATAAGGAATTGAAAAAATGAGTAAAAGTGTAAGAAATTTCTCATTTAAGTCTTCAAATCTTCTCTTCCAAAGTGTGAGTTGATGAACCCTAGTCTCCAAAACTTGTGTTGAAAATGGCCAAAGATGATGATATTTTCCTTCAAGCGCTGCTTTTATAGCTCCCCAATATTTCCACGTCAAAATATGACCAAAACAGCCCCATATTTTCAGATTTACAAATCTGTCCTTTTTGCAGTTTTAGCCATTTTTGTCATTTTCTTCACTTTGACCTCTTTTTGACTTGTTTTTCACTTGATTTCTTCATGATCACTTCTCAATCATATAAACCTATAAAATTGAAGGAAACGACATTAAATGCACTATTTTCTCAATTAAAACATAGCAACAATCTAAGATTAAAGAAGAAATAAGTTGGTCAAATACCAACTTATCAATGGGCATGGGGTTTACCATAACTGGACAAAGCAGAGCATATTTTGGGAGTTACCTTATTGGAAGGATAATCTTTTGCGACATAATCTTGATGTTATGGACATTGAAAAAAAATTACTTTGATAATTTGTTTAACACGGTGATGGATGTCAAAGGTAAGACAAAGGACAATGTTAAGGCTAGAATGGACTTACCTGAATATTATCGGCGAAAAGACTTATAGTTGAAGCCAAAACAGAACAGGGTCTTCAAACCTAAGGCTAGGTTTTTTTTTTGACAATGAAGTAGAAGTGAAAGATTTGTGGGTGGGTCCAGAACATAAAGATGCCAGATGGGCATGCATCAAAAATAGGAACACGTGTTGTTATGGATCAAGGCAAGTTATATGGGATGAAAAGTCATGATTGCCACGTTTTCATGAAAACTTTACTCCCCATTGCATTTAGTGGCTTGCCTGAACGAATCTGGAAACCTATGACAGAAATTAGTTTGTTCTTCAAAGACTTGTGTTCTAGTACGTTGAGGGAAGAAAATCTTTCTCGGATGGATCAGAATATTATTGTAATCACAAATAAGTTGGAGAAGATTCTTCCACCGGGTTCTTTGATGTGATGGAATATCTTCCAATTTACCTTGCGTACGAAGCCTGACTCGGAGGCCCAGTTCAATATAGGTGGATGTATCCCTTCGAGAGGTAATTGGTCAAATTTTTTATTTATTCATACCTAATCACTTATTTTGAAAAAACCCATGCTTAACACAATATTTATGTAGGGTTATTGGTAAGTTAAAACCGGCTATAAAGTAGAAAGATAAAGTTGAAGGCTCAATATGCGAAGTTTACATTGCCAAGGAGACAGCCCATTTCTATTCTTACTGCTTTGGGAAATATGTGCCCTGTTTGCGAAATAGGCTCAATCGACACTATGATGGAGGTGTGAATAACTCTTTGGCGAAACCGATATCGATTTTCAATTGACCAGGTGATGGGTCAAAAAACGTGTAAGTGAATTGAATCAAATGGAGTTTAAATCAGCATCGATACATATCTTGCTAAATTTCCCAAAAGTTCAACCTTGTTATGAATAAGTCCAAATAAAATTGTAGTAGTTATTCAATTAAAATATAAAGCGACTAACCCAAACTTCATTATGTTGCATAGTTTCTTCGTGTAGATACATGGCCAAGAAAAAGTGTACGACCAATTTGCAACATGATTTAAGATTACCTAAGTATTATAATTTTTTGACAAAGCTAACATAATTACAAAGTTGCAAATGTTATTATTGCTAACTTTCTATTTCTTAACTATGAATAGGTTTATAGTACACCATGTGGTTTTCATGATCAATTTTTGAAGGACTTATCTTAGGGACCCACTAGTGTCTATTCTATGGATAAATATGTTGTAAATGGTTTTAAATTTTGTACCCAAGAATATGCTAACCATATGAAAAGTAACAACAACAGGGTATGGGTTAGAGGTGGTGACGGAAACCAGACATGATTTGATTACTTTGGTGTAATCAAAGATATCTTAGAATTCGAGTATTCTGGTTGGCCTGAAAAAAATTGTACTTTTTTGGTGCAAGTGGTTTGATCTAACCCCAAAAAGAGGTACGAGGGTACTCAAAGAGTATAATTTCATTGAAGTAAAGCACACACGGAGGTATGCAGCTTATGATCCCTTCAAAATTGCAAAAAACGTTAAGCAAGTGTACTACGTTCCTTATCCGTTATGACCAGATAAGTCTGAATGGTGGGTGGTAATTAAAACAAAGCTTGTGGGTCGTGTGGAGGTTGAGAATGAGCTGCCTGCTGCATCCAGAATGACGACATATCAATTATTAACCAAATAATCGACCCTGAGTTAGAAAATGAATTATAGAATCCAGAATACATATTAGAAGAAATCTATGTAGAAGAAGTTAATGCAGAGGTAGAAGAAAATGATGAAAACAAAACAAGCGATGAGGAAAAATGGTCAGACGAGGAAGACGGGGACCAGGATGAATAGAAACTATTTTGTATTTAGTTTTAGAACTCATAAATTTGTGTACTTTTATTTATTTTATTGTAAGACTTAGAAATGTTTAAATACTTAAGCTTGCTTTTGTATTAATTTATACTGCAATAGTTAGAGATATGTGTACTGTTATTTATTTGATTGTAAGACTTATAAATGTTTGAATACTTTATCTTGCTTTTGTATTAATTTATATTGCAATACTTAGATAGTGTAGATGGCGGGTGATAAGAAGGGTAAGGCTCATGATACTGCTCCAAAAAATAAAAAAAAGGTAGGTTTCCGCTTATACCGCCAGGTGGAATAGTTCCAGGTCCCCTACCGATTAGAGATAGAAGCCCCTCTTCATATCTCCCATCATGTGGCGCTCCATTGCCCCATTATTCTGACCTAGACAGCCAAGCCTATACTCAGTCGGCTCATCATGTCTATCCTCCGCCCTACGTTGGTCTACCTCAGGGCCAAACAGAGCCGCATGGACACCCTCAGTCCCGCACTATGATGTCTACCCCTGGCACGATCCCACATGCCTCCGTACGGTTCTTCATGAATCACAGCGAGTGGCGATGAATGGTACTCCTACAGCTACTTCCAGCCTAACTATATCACGTCCCCCGTCATCATCTACCCCACAGTTTGGGATATCGAGGCTTCAAATTGAGGAAAGTAGCTCTGATTCTGACTGTCCTAATCCCCCACTAGGAGCTACTCCACAGCTTGAGACTTTTAATGAGTATGTCGACTCATCATCGAGCCAGTGGGATTCGCGTAAGTTTTTTCAATTTTCATAACTTATTTTCTTTATGTTTTTATTTAATATCTAATTATTTCATTGTTTTGTTGCAGCTTCTATCTAGGAAAAGCAATAAAAAGGATTTTTAAGACAGTAAAAAAACTCTATAAGGGTACGGTTCCGAGTTGGGGCAAGATGCCACCTGAGCTAGAGAGGCAGATGTTTTTGGAGTTTAGGGTACATATTAATTTTTGATAAAAAAAACTATAACTCTCTTGATTGATTCCATATATATCAATGAAATCCTTTTAATTTCTTTGCAGAAAAGGTGTTCCTGGCAATCACAATATGAGGAAGAAGTAGCGCATAATTTCGAGAAAAGAGCCGCGAAATTACTGAAGGATGCGCTACGTAGATGCCGTCTGTATAACTAGAAGCCTAAGTGAATCCATGACGAGAACTGGAAGAAGCTATTCTATTACTGGGCGACTGATCCACGGTTTGTGCAATAAAGTGTGATATGGAAGAAGGCCAGAGCCTCGACGAAGGGGGTATCGCTACACACTAGTGGGGCTACGAGCCAAGTGACCGTGACGAAGAAGCTGGTATGTCTCCTTAAATCATATTTTAAAGATACTCAATTTATTTGCTTTATTTGATTAATTACTCCAATAGTTTATTTGCAGGAGCTCGAGACCGGGCAGATATTACCTCAAGACAAGGCATTCAAGATCACTCACACAAGAAAGAAGAAAAACGCAGATGGTCAAGAAGAATGGGTTGAGCCACGGGCTGAGCAAACCCCGTAAGTCACTAATTAACAATAATAACTACTTTCTTTTTTCTAAATTTATCTACTAACATTGTATCTTTTAAATTCATAACGAATTTCAACAACAGTTAGAGGAGTTTCGTGCCACGTAGCCAGCCGACACGCCACTAACCCTAAAGAAAATAGAGCAGAAGTGGCTAGAGAGTTGGCCCGACTAGGTATGAGATGGCTTATGGCATGGAGAATCGTGGCTTTCGTCGCTTCCCATCGGCCTTTAAAGGCTTAGGTAGTTCCAGTGATACGGAGGCTATGGATCCTAATGAGGTCGAAGCCATGAAGGAGCAGATTACTCAACTAACAAGCTCACTTCATGCCGCAGTGGCCAGGGAGAGGAGAAGGGACGACGAGATGTCGGATATGAAGGCCTAAATAGAAAGCTTACTTAACTCGAATTTTGATCTTGGGGCTCGGGTTTGACTCTTTGATTGACTTTTTAGTCAGATTCTTTTTGCATTGTAATATGGGTATCTTGGACTCGTTTAACCTTATAGAGTATACTTTTCAATAGATTGATTAGTATTCAGAGGCTTTGAGGAAAGTAAGGTCGTTCGAGGTGGTTGAAAGGCTTCAGATTGACAAAGTGAAGACTTTGATTTTGATAGGGAATTTTTCCCAACTAATTAATAAATGTGATTTACTATGGGTATGGGGGCTAATGTATAGGCAAAGCGATAGCATTAATGCGGGTACCAGGTGACATTTTTGGGCTTATTTATTTGCTATCCCTATCTTTGAATATTTTAATTGATTACTTGAGCATAGTTCCATGCTAGTGAAGATGTTGTGAGCAATAATTTCATGCTAGATTACTTTTCGAGCTACGTACAAGTAGATTACATAATCACCTGCTAATCATGCTTTATTTATATTCCATATGACTGGATATGAGATTTGATTATGTTATGAGAATGCACGTTGAGATCGTGTGTGTTAGGTACTTGACATGCACGTTGACACCGTCCACACTACGCCTAGCCGCCTTTATTACCGCGTGTTCTACGACCTGTGCCATCTACCTGTGGGGTCAATGTCAAAGGTTTAATCGACCAGATTCCCAAGTTCCTTAGCCTCGTCGGCTAAAGCTTTCAGCTCACGCAATCTTTTGCGTAATGTCTTTTCTGGATCAGAATCTGGCTCAACGAGGTTTTTCTCGCAAACGCTATCCCTATGCATTCAAGCCCCGGCAAAGAAATACAAAAGTGAAGAACGAATGTCAAACAAGAAAACATTAAAAATATCTAATTTAAAAAGAAATTTAATCTTTGAATCCCCAGCAACGGCTTCAAAACATGATAGATGCCAAACAACAGGATATGCAAGCGCACGTGGTGAAAAAGTAATATAGAATGAAGTAAAGTATTACTCCCAATGAGGATTTAGGGTTAACTAGATCAAATAGCTTGACCAAGTTTATTATATTAATATTTTAATTGTAACGTAAGTAAGAACAATGCAAAAGATGATTTTTAGAATTCAGAAGAGAGAAGAAAACCTAGAGTTACGGGGCGATTTATCCATTCATGTTGTGTATCCACTTAAGTTGCTAGCCACGGGGTTGATTTTACTTCGGACAGGACCTATCCTCGACCGACGCCTACCCAAACTACTAAACGCCTATGTCTCCATGATCGTTTCTAATAATAGGGATGTAATTGTATCTCTAGAATTTGACTACACAAGGCGAACAAAGTAAAGGTCTACAATTGCCCAGTCACTTGGTAATTGTAAGTTAGTAAGAGTCGCTAATGAGTGTCGGACGAACCTCCAGATCACCGAACAAGCCCTACCTTACCCTATAATACAAAATAGACCTCTGCCCTCGAACTCACGGTCTAAATTCATAGGTAGTATTCAATTGATAATCTAGCAATCAAACAATTAAGCGCAGGATAACGTAAGTAAACTAATAAAATCAATATAAATCGATGATGATCAAACGTATGCTAACATCAAGCTTCAACTAACAACAATCATGGATATCCCGTAACCATATAATAATAACAACTAGCCACTCATAATGAGGTGATTACACAATCTATAATCGTTCAACTAAAACAATAGAAGAAAGATATTATAAACTGTGTTAATCGTCACTCCACGATGATGCTCTGGCCGTCCTTGCCTTTTTTCTTTTTTTTTCCTCTTCAAGGTATGAATCTCCTCTCAAAACGTGTAGACCATGTATTTGTAGAGTTAGGATTTGATCATGGACCGGATCTTTTTGCAGAATTCAAAACTAATTTGGATTGGCTAGAAATAACACTACTGCGCCGCACCAATGGCCTTTTGGAGAGAACTTCTGCAGCCCAAAATTATATAGGTGCGGTGCATCAAGCATTATTCTGTGATAAATCATTTTTGCAACTCCTTTTCATGCGTACTTGGGCCTTATGGGATTAGCTCATTCCAAATACTTGAGAATGACTTCAAATTAGACTTCAAAGTTATTTTTCATCTCTTTTTGCATCAAAACATCAACTTACAATTAAATCATATCCTACACACAAGAAACACACATATAAAGTATTATTGGATCAACCTTATCTTTAGAGAGTTAACATAGTCTTGTATAGCTAGAACTACTAGTCTTATCTTATAGAGTTCCTGTTCACCTAGTACTCTTTTATTATAAATGTATTGTACGTTGTATATTGAATGAGGTGAAGAGCTCATACTCCTCTTTTTTCCAAGGCAAACATGCTTCATTGTAAATCTTTGTGTACACCCATGGCCACCAATGCAAAGCTTTAAAAAGGTGATAGTTCCTCCTTTGATGATCCCAGCCTCTACAGACATGTTGTTGGTGCTCTAAAATATCTTATATTAGCAAGACCTGATATCTTCCTTGTTAGTTAACAAAGTTTTCCAGTACATGCACAATCCCTGGAAAAATCAACGGATTGTTGTCAAGCGGATTATACAATATCTATAACATATCAAACCCATGTCCTTTTTCATTTCTAGAGCTTCTGATGCTCATTTACACGCTTTTAATGATTTTGACTAGCCTGGGAGCATTGATGATCATAAGTATACTGGGGGTTATGCCATATATTTTGGTTCGAATTTGATATCATGGTTCTCAAGAAAGCAAAGAACAGTGGCCAGGTCCTCTAATAAATCTGAGTACAAAGGCTTTAATAGATGCTGCCGCCGAGCTTACATGGACTCAATCACTATTTTTTGAGTTTGGATTGATCTTTCTCGTGCTCTCATTTTGTGGTATGATAATATTGGTGTTGTGTACTTGTATATAAATCCAATTTTTCACTCGCGCACTAAACATGTTGAGATTGATTTTCTCTTTGTTCGGGACAAAGTAGCTAGGCGGGATCTAATAGTTCAGTTTCTCTCATCCAAGGATCAGGTAGCTGACATCTTGACTAAACAACTCCTACATCTAGTTTTCAACTTTTAAGAGACAATGTAAAGGTGCGAGAATCACCTTTAATTTACAAGGGGGGATATTGGACCAACCTTATCTTCAATGAGTTAACCTAGAATTGTATAGCTAGAACTACTTCTCTTACACATAGAGTTCATGTTCACCTAGTACTCTTGTATTATAAATGTATTGTGTGTTGTATATTCAATGAAGTGAAGAGCTCATATTCCTCTCATATTCTGAATGTTAAGTTTGTGGGAATGACTATGGGGTTGCAGGGGGTGGCAACCCCATACTATGGACAAAGCAAGAGACTCTAGGAGTTACGGTTTGTGGCAGCCGATATAAATTTAATGTTTTCATTGTATTTTTTTAGTCAGCTTTTCGTTAAGAAATAAAAAGAGTTGGTGACTGGCCGTGGATTTTCTTCCCCTTGAGGATTTTCCATATAAAATTGTGTGTTCTTTCTTTTCGTTATCATTGCATTTATTATTGTTGTCTCATAACACTGAATTCAATAAGTATAAAGTGATTGGAATGTACTTAAAACACAAGAACAGAGCAACAAATGTGAGGCGTAATTTGTCTAAAGACATGTGCTTTTAGAAGCCGATCAGTGCCTGTGCTTTGCAAAGGGTGATTCTCATCTAGTAAACAAATAAAAGCTTTATTCATATGTTATTGAGAACAAATATGAGTTAAATAAACAAAACTATACATTCATATTATTCGTGATAATGCTTTATTGGAGCCTTCTATAACATAAACAAAAAAAAGTGTTTCATGTGCAACCAACAAGAGAATCTCTAATAGAGCACAATTCTCTAACAATCTCCTTGATGTTTTTTTTTTTACCTGAATCATACATTGAGCAAACAACTTCAACTTCTAATAAGGAGATTAAACCCCCTGCAATTTTTTGCCTTCTTGTGAGGCTTGGAATTCGAGAGCTCTCTCTACTTTGCTCTTCATCTTCCAAATTAAGATCTGGATCTACTATTTCAAGTGCTCCATCAGGCATGGCATTCTTAACAAAAGCATCAAGGCTTAAATCACCACCGAACATGTCATCTGTAGGCCTTTTCCCGGTTAACATTTCAAGTAATACAATACCAACACTATACACATCACCATGTGTTGATGGCTCGCTTCCAGTCCCATACTCTGCAATGAAATATATCACAAATTATTAGAACATCATTTGAATTAATGTACTAATCTGGTTTTTTCTTGTTTCTTTTCATTTTGATAGGAATTGTTGTTTGTGGACAGAAATATTATAGGGGACTATCATACACATTCATCCCCCAAGGTAGTATTGTGCTCTAATATACAACATTCTAAAAGCTTAATCTCATGTTGTGGCCTAAGCTAAATTTAAAATTAATATTGCCACACTAAATTAATGGTGTAAAGGATCATACGATTATATGTCAAATTACCTGGAGCTATGTAATCGATAGATCCTTTAAAAGTGTGAGAGCTTGTATGAATTCTACAAGTGATTTGATCAGTCAGATGTAGGAATCTTGACAATCCAAAATTTCCAACATGGGCAACCAATTCATCGTCGAGGAGAATATTGTTAGGTTTGAGATCGTAATGAACTATTGATAGTTGACAATCATTATGAAGATAATCTATTGCACTAGCAACATCAATAGCAATATAGAGTCGTTGCATGAACCCCAACCTTCTTGGTTGCACATTTGCTCTTGAATTATCTGGATGCAACCAGTCATCCAAACTTCCGTTAGCCATAAACTCGTAAACCAAAGCCTTGAATTCGTTGCCACCATAATCAACACCAGAACATGCAATAAGCAGCTTAACTAAATTCCGGTGTCTAACATTTCTTAGGGCCTCACATTCTGCTATGAAACTTTTGAGAGCTACATGTTGTAAAAGATCCAATACTTTTATAGCAACATGTTTACCATCTGTTTCGAAAATTCCTTTATAAACAAAGCCATGAATCCCAACACCAATCAAGTTGTTCGCAGAAAATCCATTGGTAACTTTTAGAATACTTTGATAGGACATGGTCAGGAGTTGGTTTAGATCTTTATCTAAAGAAGGAAATGTTCTTGTGCTCCTTTCGAATTGATAGACAAAAAAGGAACCAACCATAACAACTAGCCCCAAAATTCCAAATATTACTGGGATCACAAGCTTAAAGTTAAGCTTCTTTGAACGACTGAAGTTGCAATTGGGAAGTTTCAGGTCAAGTACACCACCACAAACTCTAGGATTTCCAACCAAAGAAACTACACTGACATTCTCAAAGATGCCTCTTTCTGGAAGGGCACCTTCAAAATCATTAAACAACAAGTTTAAGAGATGAAGGCAAACTCTTCCAAGTAATTTGGAACCATACCTGACAGCTTATTATGAGAAAGATCTAAAACTTGAAGACTCCTTAGTGAACTGAAAGTGGAAGGAATAAGCCCGTGAAACAAATTTCTTTTCATTGTTAAGTTAACAATTGTCCTGAAAACTTCCAAGTATACTGGGAATTTCACCAGTTAGACTATTCAAAGAGACATCTAAGGATAAGATATTTTTAAGGTTGTTGAGTTCTTTTGGAAGGGCGCCTGTCAAGTTGTTACTACAAAGGTTTACAACAACTAAGGAAGAGAGGAGACACATTTCTTTGGGTGTTGAACCGACTAAATTGTTTTGGTTCAGGTTAAGATATAGCAAACTTTGACATTTTTCAACACTTGAAAGTATTCTACCTCTAAGATTGTTATGATCAAGATTTAACTCTGATAAAAGGCTCAGATTTGCAATGGATGAGGGTATAATTCCAGAGACTCTATTTTGGGACAAGATTAAATATCGTAGCTTATAAAGATTCCCAATAGTGGGTGGGATGATACTTTTGAGTTGGTTTCCGCTCGCACCTAAGCTCTTCTAAGTTGACAAATTTCCCAATATCTACCAGGATATGTCTAGAAAGTCGATTGCTTGACAAGTCGACAAAGGCCAGATTATCTGAGAGGTTCTTTGAAGAACTCATGAAATTACCCTCCAAATGCATTATTTTGCAGATACAAATGATTCAGGTTAGTTGCATTGGTCAAGGAAGACATGAAGCTTAAGTCATCATCAGGTTTTCCTGTACTGCAAAACTGATTATTATCCATGCCTAAATCATATAGATTATGCAACTTATCAAACCTAGGAACCTCTCCTCCAAAGTTATTGCCTCCAAAAATAGGGTAGGCCAGTCCTGAGAGGTTGACTAGTGAATTAGGAAGCGTCCCACTAAATCGATTCTCACTAATGCTGAGACATCTCCATACAAGTATTTCACGTATACCAAACATGTCCCACAATTCTTTCATGTACCGTATCACCATAGTTTGTCTAGATTATTATTAGTTAAAAGAAGGGAAAAAAATTGCATAGCTACTTGCAATGTTTGGCCCGTTCCTAGCATGGGCAATCACTCTTCTAGTAAACAAATTAAAATTTTATTATGTTGACGAGAACAACTATGAGTTAAATAAGCAAAACACTATATTTAGATTATTCATGAGAGTAATATACTTCAACCTTATTTTTTTTTTTTTTAAAGTATTAACTGTTTCATATACAACTAACAAGAGAATCTCTAATATAGCACAACTCTCTCACAACCTCCTTGATGTTTTTTCTTTTATCTGAATCATACGTTGAACAAGAAACTCTAACTCCAAACAAGGAGATTAAACCCTCTACCATTTTTGCCTTCTTATGAAACTTGGGATTCGAGAGCTCTCTCTGCTTATCTCTTCCTCTTCCAAATTAAGAATTGGATCTACTATCTCAAGTGCTCCATCACGCATAGCATTCCTAACAAAATCATGAAGGCTTAAATCACCACCGAACATGTCATCTGTAGGCCTTTTCCCGGTTAACATTTCAAGTAACACAATGCCGAAACTATACACATCACCATGCATCGATGGCTCACTTCCCATCCCATACTCTACAATGAAAATATATCAAAAGTTATTACAACATCATTAGGATTAATGTACTAATCTAGCTTTTCTTGTTTCTTTTCATTTTCGTAGGAGTGGATGACATAAATGTATCAGGGGACTATCATACAGTCATCCCCAAAGTAGTATTTTCCTACAATGTGCAACAATCTAAAAGCCTAATCCTCAAGTTGTGACCTTAAACCACATTCAAAATTAATATTTCCACACTAAATTATTTATGGAATATGATCATGAATTATATGTGAAATTACCTGGAGCTGTGTAGCCGATAGATCCTTTAAAAGTTGTAGAGCTGGCCTGAATTCTACAAGTGGTTTTATTAGTCAGATGTAGGAATCTTGCCAATCCAAAATCCCCAACATGGGCAACCAATTCATCGTCGAGGAGAACATTCTTTGGGTTTGAGATCACAATGAACTATTGATATTTGACAATCATTATGAAGATAGTGGATCGGACTAGCAACATCAATAGCAATATTAAGCCGTTGTAGAAGCCCCAACCTTCTTGGCTTGACATTTTCTCTTGAATTATCTGGATGTAACCAGTCCTCCAAACATCCGTGGTCCATAAACTCGTAAACCAAAGCCTTGAAATCATTGCCACCATAATCAACACCAGAACATGCAGTAAGTAGCTTAATTAAATTCCGATGTCTAACATTTCTCAGGGCCTCACATTCTGCTATGAAACTTTTGATAGCTCCATGCTGTAAAAGATTCAACACTTTTATAGCAACATGTTTACCATCCCTTTCTAAAATTCCCTTATAAACATATCCATGACTCCCAACACCAATCAAGTTGCTCACAGAAAATCCGTTGGTCACTTTGAGAATACTTTCATAGGACATGAATAGGAGTGGGTTTAGATCTTTATCTAAAGAAGGAAATGTTCTTTTAGTCCTTCCGAATCGATAGAGGAGAAGGGAACCAACCATAACAACTAGCCCCAAAATTCCCAATATAACTAAAACTACAAGCTTAAAGTTATGATTATTTGAACGACTAAAGTTACAACTGGGAAGTTTCAGGCCAAGTACACCACCACAAATTCTAGGATTTCCAACTAAAGAAACTACGCTCACATTCTCAAAGATGCCTCTCTCTGGAAGGGCACCTTCAAAATCATTAAACGACAAGTTTAAGAGTTGCAAGTCAAATCCTTCCAAGTACTTTGGAACCATGCCCGACAACTTATTATGAGAAAGATCTAAAACTTGAAGACTTCTTAGTGAACTGAAAGTGGAAGGAATAAGCCCGTGAAATAAGTTTCTTTTCATTGTTAAGTTAACAATTGTCACACAACTTCCAAGTGCACTGGGAATTTCACCAGTTAGACTATTCAAAGAGACATCTAACGATAAGAGATTCTTAAGGTTATTGAGTTCTTTGGGAAGGGCGCCGGTCAAGTTATTACTAGAAAGGTTTAGAACAACTAAGGAAGAAAGGAGACACATTTCTTTGGGTATTGAACTGATTAAATTGTTTTGGTTCAGGTTAAGATACAGCAAACTTTGACATTTTGCAACACTTGAAGGTATTCTACCTCTAAGATTGTTATGATCAAGATTTAACTCTGATAAAAGGCTCAGATTTGCAAAGGATGAGGGTATAATTCCAGAGACTCTATTTTGGGACAAGAGTAAATATCTTAGCTTATAAAGCTTCCCAATAGTCGGTGGGATGATACCTGTGAGTTGGTTTCCACTCAGCCTAAGCTCTTCCATGTTGATAAATTTCCCAATCTCTATCGGGATATGTCCAGAAAATCGATTGTTTGACAAGTCGACAAAGGAAAGATCATCTGAGAGGTTGATGAAAAACTCATGAAATGTCCCTCCAAAAGCAGTATTTTGCAGATACAGACGTTTCAGGTTAGTTGCATTGGTCAAGGAAGATATAAAGCTCAAGTCATCACTAGGTTTGCCAGTACTCCCAAACTGATTATTATCCATGCCTAAAAAATATATATTATGCAACTTATCAAACCTAGGAACCTCTCCTCCAAAGTGATTGCCTCCAACAATAAGGTATGCCAGTCCTGAGAGGTTGAATAGTGAATTAGGAAGCGTCCCACTGAATCGATTCTCACTAACGCTGAGACACTCCAACTTAGGAAGGTTGATGCCTAAATCCTGAGGGAGAGTACGTTCAAGTTTGTTAACGGAAACATCAATGACTTTCAAGGAGGAAAGGTTGAATAGTGAGCTCGGAATTGTATCAGATAACCTATTGAAGTCCGCATCAAATAATCTCAAACTTTTCAGTTTCCCTAACTCATCAGGGATGTTACCCACAAGATCATTCTCCAAGAGATACATTTCCAAGAGACTCGACAAGTTCCCATAAATTTTTGGGATTTCGCCAGTCAGTTTATTGTAACTCAAATCAAGGTTTTTGAGTTTGGAAAGAAAGCCAAGCTCCTTCGGAGGCGCCCCTACAAGATTGTTCTTGAAAGCAAATAACTCAACGAGGTTACTGCAAAGCGATAGATTGATAGGAATTTCACCATGGAATGAATTGTTATACAAATGTAGATATTGCAATCTTCTCAAACGACCTATTTCCGAAGGGATATTACCAGAAAAGCTATTGTTTCCAATATCTAGTCGTATGAGGAAGCTCAAATTTCCAACAGAGGGTGATAACACACCCGCGAGCTTCTTGTCAAGAAGGTTTAGTTCGGTGACTCTGTGATGTCGCGTTCCACATACCACCCCATGCCATTGGCAGAAAGGAACAGATTCATTCCATGAACTCAAAGATCCAAAGGGATCAATTATTTCATCCTTGATGGCAAAGAGTGCTTGCTTATCAGTCATATTATCTGATTTTGAAGGAGAACTCAATGTGAAGAGAATTAGGAGAAGAAAGATCTTATCAAGATAAAAGGCCATGGTGTTTAGTAAATTTTCTAGAGCTTCTTACCTGCTCTATTTTTTGAAGATAGTAAATTAACTAAATAGGATCACCCTATGTATAGGTCATAAGCTGCTTTTTTTTTTCTTTTTTTTTTTTTTTTTTTGTCAAATTCTTGTATATGAGTTGGTTCCGTGTGTAAGCAAGATTAATCTTCTCTGTTGACTATAAATTATTAAATGAACCTCAATGGAAAAATTACCTTTCGTTTTCCACTCTTGGTTGGCCCTTTTCTACCTTCCCTAACAAGCCCCTTATAAATTAAGGTATTTCAATTAGGTAAATTTGAAAAGTATGCTAGTTATATATAATTAACTTAGGCATGTTTTTCTAATCGGAGAATTTTTCAGTATGTTTGGTGTTCCTTCCATGTTTTTCAAGTGCATATTTCCATTTTTAATTCATGGGGTAAAAACGCCCAAGTATATTTTTTATTTCTACTTTAAATGTTAATTGATTTTCGGTCCATATCAGCTCATATGGAACTTGCTTGCTTTACTTGCTATATCGTCTTGTTATGTTCTTCTTTGCTACTGGATTCTCATCTTGCTGTTGTGCTTTAGCATGCAACTGTGAGTCTTTTTATGTTTAAAGTGTGAATTTTGGAAATGTCTTAAGGAATTTTATTACTTAGGTTCATCCTCCATTAGTCGATTATCCTTTCGGTAGACTGTGAAATTGATCAACTTAGGCCTCCATTTCACTTTCTCAATTATTCCTTTCCCACTAACGGCGGGAGGTTTGAATAGACCCAAGTATAATGAGCGTAAACTTGATCAATTTCGTATAGTACATAGGCATATATTGCCTAAGTGCTTGGGCGAGGAAGGCCGCGACGCGCGACCTGGGTGCTGCCCTACCTGTCTTTCGTTGCTTGTTTTTTCACTCCAAATTACATGTTTTCCTTCTATTTAAGGGGCGCGACGCGCGACCTGGGTGCTGCCCTACCTGTCTTTCGTTGTTTGTTTTTTTCACTCCAAATTACATGTTTTCCTTCTATTTTGGCCAGGGTACCTCCTACAGTTAGACTCAAATTACTATGTTCACACTACGAACGTACTGAAATGCTAGGTAAATGATACTTAAATACAAATATTTGTAGTCAAATATCACCTCCTTAGTCCATTACAATCATTTTTTGTGGACTAGTGTGAGTACTTCTAAGTTTGAGATAGTGTGAGTACTTCTAAGTTTGCACTGTTATGAATTGAAAAGTCCAAACTTAACGAGAAAATACAGTCAAGTTTCTATACCTATTGTTGTTGGAAATTGATCCCAAAAAAATTCCAAAGTTGAATTGGAAGTAGGGAACCTCAAATTCATCATTCCACACTAATGCAATTGATATATATTTTGCTTATAATGCCAGAAAGTCGAGGAGGAAAGGGGTATCTATTTTGTTTAGAAACAGTTGTTCGTTTCAAATCACATTTTAGGACTTTTTGTTGGCTCATACTATGAAAGTAAGATACTCCCTCCATCTCAAAAAGATTGTCTTACTTTCCTTATTAGTTTGTCCAAAAAATGGACCCATTTCTATATTTAAAAACAATTTAACCTTATGAGATGATTTACAGCCACACAAATATATAAGGTTTGTTTTGGACCACATATTTCAAAAGTTTTCATTTAATTCTTAAACTTCGTGTCAAGTCAAACTAAGACAATCTTTTTGGGACGGAAGGAGTAATTTTCTTGGACTATAGAATATTATATTACTCCTCCTATCCAAATTATTGTTAATTTTCACGTTCACGAGATCAATTTCCGTTATATTGAGTGTCTTCAAAAAAAAAAAAAATTGTAGTACCTTTGTTTTAGTTTCCAAGTTTGTACACAATATTTATGAAAAGAACAATCAATTTTTACACTCCTTACAAGTTATTTTAATTGATTCTCCAAAGATGAAAAAATATACGTCAAAATGAGATATAATAAGTACTTCTAAGAAATTTTTTTAAACGGATTTTTTGAAATACAAAATTTTGGGATATAATAAGTGCTTCTAAGTTTAAATGTAATTGTATTGAAAATTTTAAAAACAAAAGGGACAATCTTTCAAACTCAATTTCCTTTAACTTTCGTTTCTGGGAATATTGTTTTCCAAAGCGGATCCGAAAGTAAATGACCTTAACTTCCATCATACTTTCTACTCCTACGGTGTTGATTTTTTGCATGCTTATATGAAAAATAACGATTACTACATTCCTTGGGAACTTATTAGGAAAGACATTGGCGACAGACTGTTAATATTTCCAAATAACACTCCAAAATTTTTGACAAGAAATGTTGTATTCACATTATTTTTCAATATTAAAGATAAGATTAATATGTACACAAAAGAAATTGTCTTGTCATCAATCTTCTCTCCTCCAAAGTCTTTACTAATATTTTGCTATTAATTTCTTCGTTAGTATGTCCTCACACATAAAAGCATCTTGGGAAAAGTCTATGTTCCCCATTGCCACCAATCCATGATCATAAATTTCTAATTGAAATGAATATTTTTAGTTGAATCCTTACCTAGCTAGTGGCTTCGTTTGGAGTAGCACGGAAGAGCGAATTCCAAGAACTACAAAAGCAATTGGTATTTGACACCACGCTATGTTGCAGACTACGCACATTGGCTAACCAAAGAATGATTTTTTTTTTTTTTTTGAAATACTTCAAAAACGAGATGTCATAATATTAATCAAAGTTTTTCTTAGTAAAGACATTAAAAGTTTGTTTTCCTATAGTCAGTAAGGATTATTGAGCTTTTATCGGGTACCCGGACCAATATAACAATAACTTCTAGCTTACAATAGAGTTGTAACCTGAGTTTGCTCGGTTAGTGGAGTTGAAATCCTACTGGGGTAGGTCGCGGTTTTTAATCCCTTGAGCAAGGAGTTTTCCACGTAAAAATCTTGTGTTGATTCTCGTACTGCACTGCATAAAGGAACTTGTACACAACCAGGTCCCTCATATACTGTTTGGTGCACGCACAACCTATAACAATTGGTATCAGAGAGGGTTTTTTTCTAAAAGTTTAACACCTAGAGAGGATCTTCATCATGGCTAGTTCACCAAGCCTAGAGAGAGGAGAATCTGTCACAAGACCACTAAGATCCAACAGAGAATATCATGGATGGTGGAAGGCGAGAAGGCATTATTTTTCATGGCTGAGGATCTAAGCCGGGGGACATCATTTATGATGGACCTTATGTTCCTATGAAAAGTTGCGTGGGTGGATCTGGGATTGGTCAAAAGATTGAGAAGAAGCCAAGAGTTGACCGACCCAGTTTCCGAAAAAGGAAGAAGGCTGGAGTGAGAGGAAGCAGTCAAATTATTTTAATAATGTTTACTTGGATAGTGACTGCTCAAGGCATATAATTGAAACAGTGGATGATTTCCTCTCACTCAAGGCCTAACAAGGAGGGAGTGTGTCTTTTGGAAATGGCAAGAAAGGTCACATTCTTGGCCATGGCAAAAAATTGGTAAGACATCCTCCAATGAACTGAAAATGCGGCATAGAGGAACCTGATCCCTCTATCACTCTACTTGCTGAAAGCTGATTCTGCAAGACAGAGCACCAGGTAGCAGACATCTTCACTAAGACACTAAGCAGGGAGAAATCTATAGGAGATGGGTTTGATCGAGCTCAACTTGTTGCCTTTCCTCAAACTTCTTTAGGCTTGGCTATGTTAAGAGGAAAGGTACAATGTTAAAAGGTATTTTTTGGTGGCATCTAACTCACTCTTGTATCGTTACAGGTACACACACGTGGCAGGGTCAGGACAGCACAAGCTGTTACATCTCGAAGATTTTGTATTGTTGCATTATGAGTAGACTAATGCGAGATTAAGGTGAACATGAAGTCTTTATGAGATTAAAGAGAGTATTTGATAACTTTAAACGCATACCATAAGATTTTGAAGTCATATGAATCGGTGAAACTAAGTTAATCGAAGGAAGCGGAATGTAAGTCATGTGTGGGAGGGTTTCGCAACAATTGAGCTATAATTTGTTTAGTAATGTCTTAAGGGGGAGCTATAGGGCCCCTTATATGGTTAATGAGTGTTATACAAGTGGCAATAAGGTTCCATAAGGATTGGGAGTTGAACGAATCGACGAGAATAAGTTTTGGGGAAAAGTGGACTATACGGTCGGATATACAGACCGTATAATTTCTACGGTTCATATAATTGGCTGACCTCCACTGTAAAACAATTCCAAAAAAGGGTGAACCTCTGGTGGTATTGTACGGTCCATTCATACGGATCGTATAATTTGTACGACCCGTATAATTGGCCGTAGATCCGGGTCGGGCCAGATTTTTTTTTTTTTTTTAGTTATATATGACCGACCCTTGTTCATTTATTTCATTTCCCACTTATCCCAAACTCTTGAAAGCTCTAGAACCCTCTCCTAAGTAAACCCAACCAAACCCAAGAGAGATCAAAGATCAAATAGTGAGAATCAAGGGATTCAAGTGTGAAATGCTCACTAGGGTTTGTAGAATCCAAGAACTTCTTTAGTGTTGAAGTTGGGATTTCATTCAAGTTGGTAACTTGATCCAAAGCTCATTCCTATATGATAAAAGGTTAGTTTTCATGTCTATTTCATGTTATTAAGCATGCTTCGTTGTTGAACAACTTGAGTGGGGGGAGAAAGTGGAAGATGAAGTTCAAATATAGATTTAATGATATTTTGAGTAGTAAATTAACTTGAGCTATCATTGTTAGAATGTTATGAGTGTAATCTTGCTATGAAGGGTAATAATGATGACAAGAAAGTGTTGCATACGAGCGTACAATGGGTTGATGTGAAGTTGTTGATATAAATTGATTATGAGAATGAATTTTGAGACTTAATGGAATATAACTACTTGATTATGTTATTGTGGATGTTGTTATGGTTGTTTGAAAGTTGTTTTGTAATATGGTGGAAGTCGATGAAATAGGGGAAATGCTACCCAATTTTCGCTAGCTCATGAATTATACTAGTTTGAATTTAAGAGTGTCTTTAAGACCTAACCTTGGTATGAATCCTCTTAAATGTAGATTTTTCTGGACTTCGGAGAAGAACGTTAAGTAGTTAAGAAGACGAAAAGGTATGTAAGGTTAACCCTTCTTTCTTAAGGCATGACTCCATTGTTGTATACTCATATGTGAAATCCATAATGTCTTCCATGACGCCTCCATTTCTAGAAGTGCTAAAGCTCATAAGTCTTGATATTCTCATGATATCGTTGACCTCATCCTGCAATAGTTGACCCTCTAGAGAAAGATGACGATGATGTTGACAATGCTTATGTGCTCCTATGTGTATATGAATGTATATATGTATGGCCATTATGTAACACCGAGCTTGTATAGCCGAGTATGATATTCTCTGCGTGCACACCACTACAGTTGGGTACGGATAACACCGAGCCTTGCTATGGCCGGGTATGTATGACACCGAACCTACATGTTCGGGTATGGTACTACTATGTATGTATGTGTATGTATGGAAGGTTTCCACTAGAAAAAGGTTAAGTAAATATGATGAACGTCTCAAGAGGTATATATGGCTCTCTTATCTCATGGCTCTTCTATCTCATGTTATCCTTCATGCTATTATTATGTTACGGCTTATGCCTTACATACTCAGTACATTGTTCGTACTGACGTCCTTTTATTTGTAGACGCTGCGTCATGCCCGCAAGTAGACAGGGAGATAGACTTGATCCTTAGGCTGCTTATCCAGAGATTGTTTAGAGGAGCTCCATTTGATTCGGAGCTGCAGCTGTTGATACTATTTTTTTGTGTATATATATGGGCATGGCGGGGCCCTGTCCGGTCTTTATGATGTTACATACTCTTTTTATAGGCTCGTAGACAGTTGTGTATAACTAGATGTCTCTTAGCCTTGTCGGCTCATATTTTGTATATCATTTTGATAGCCTCGACGGCTTACGTATATATATGGGCATAGTTGCTGATGTTGTTATAAAAGTGCCATAGCCCGATGGAAAGTGTATTATTGATGCATAGAAATTATGAGTAGGCCATGTGGCTCACCTAGCTATGATTGTGGAAGTATGACAAGAGGTGCCCGGTGGGTTAGCTCCGGGTGCCCTTCATGGCCCTCCGGTTGGGTCGTGACACAAGCTTAAGTGACATTGCACATCTCAGAGCTCTTGCCTCGTCTTCAAAATTGTTGAGGGACCTGGTGTTTATGACTCAGGTTAGTAGTCTCTTCAGTGCTTAATATGTCTCGAACTGTCTAGAATGCCATGTCATTAAGACTCTTTCGGTCACTCTCCGAACCATGGGCTAGGCGAAACACGGCACTCGATGCCTTATTGCATGTGACTGAGTGAACCACATGGCTTGCTGAATCATCATGAGGCATAAACATGAGTGGAATATAACTCAAAACATGATGAGCCTTAACAAACATGGGATTTCATGATGATAATAATAATAATAATAATAATAATAATAATAATAATAATAATAATAATAATAATAATAATAATAATAATAATAATAATAATAATAATAGTAATAATAATAATACTGATTTAAGACATAAATGCGGATTGTCATAAAGAACGAGCCAAGATGGCTATATCACAATATGTATTTGACATAACGTGATTGACTAGTTTATGAAATCTCTATCATGAATATGAAATGTAAAACATACTTGCTGGGACAAGCTCCCCAGCATACCTTAACTTCATAACTATCATGAAAGTAAATAATGAGTAAATCCCGAAAAAGATGGGGCTCACCAAAAGCTGATACGAGCAAATCTTACTGAGCAGATGCGTAGTCCTGTAAATCCGTACCTGCATCATGAAATGCAGGCCCCTAGGCAATAGAAAGGGGACGTCAGCACATTGAATGTACTGGTATGTAAAGCAACTGAATGAAATAGAAATGGCACATGAAATAACATGATAAGGGCTGAAACCGAAACTGAAACCCGATCATGAGCATGAACTTAAATACATATATGTAACATGAGAAAAGTATCTGTGGAAGAGCATTAATGTAACCGACATGAAACCAAGACGTTAGTACGTGGCGTCTGATCTCTGCCCGATCAGCTAAGCCATCTTGTACCTTGCCGGGGTACAAGACATGAATATGACATGAATGGATCCAAATCCCTCAATGAGGAATTGTTACACCTCACATTTTGTACGTTGAGTTTCACCGAGTACTAGTTGTCCTAGTTGTAGGAAGCATGAATAATTTTTCGAGGTCATGAGGATAGACATATCCATGTTGGGGATATAAGAGAGTAAAATCATGTTTAGTAAGCTTCGGGAAGGTCTATGACTTGTCAGATCATCGGAGTTAAGTTTCAGCAAAAGTTCGACAAAGTGTCACATTATGGCGCAATATGTGGCTCTCAGAGCACACTCTGTGAGACGCAGACCATGTTTGAGAGATGCGGAGTGTGCAGCCTAGAATGACAGAAAATTTTGATGATTTTGCAAGGTTTGCGACATGACATGTGGCTCTCAGAGCACGCTATGCGACACTGCAAACCTCGCTGCAGGTTGTGTCGGTCCAGAATTTTCTAGACTTGCTATAAATACACCCAATTCGACCCTCACTCATTATTTCACTATTTTTTTGGACCTAGGCACTTCCAAAACTCTCTCTACAAGTCCTCATATGATCTATGTCACGACCCATTTCGGGACCGTGCGGGCACCTACCTTTCCCACCTCGGTAGGTGAACCCTCTTATTCATAGACACATCAATTGAGCAACAAATCATTTAAAAGCATTAGATAAGTAAAAAAATACAGCGGAATTCCATTTATATATTCAATAAACACAAAGTTTTATATGTTTACAACAATACCAATTTACATACTCGATCCGACTTCCCATGACCTGGTCTAGACTAGTACAAGAGAGACCAATGACTCCGATTATTACTACATTCTACGACTCAACCTCTGTCCCAGAATGAAGTGGGAGGAGGCCTTCCAGATAGGCATCACACATTCCGCTTCATATCAATCAAATACCTGAAACAATTTACACCCCAAAAAGGAGTGTAGCAAGTGCAATATCAGTACAATCCACACGTACTGAGTAGGTATCATAGGCCGACAATGGTTAGTAACACGTATTGATAAAAGAATTCACGAATAATGATGATAATCACTACATCAAATCATACATCTATATACCGTACATCACAACATGAATATGCCTTAGGCCACAACTGCTCTCTAATGGATTATAAGTCAAACATCACCAACTCAGATTCTCAATAGATAATTCCCAGGTCGTTCATTTTAATTTAGGGGTAAGCTCATCGTTATAACGCCTTTATCCTACCTCACTTAGAAACAATTCACGGCTAATTTTAGGGTAATTCAATAAGCACAAGTCAACAATATAGATCACATATAATCGAGTCCAATTACACATCATCACTCAAGTAAAACCTCTAATCCGCAACTTGCCAAGTTTGAATGCGTCCACTCCAATCCATTCAATTATAAATACAACACCAAGCATCTCAAAATCAAGTCATAGTACGATGCAATGCGATAATCGTATGAATGCAATGCAATGCTGTAACATACGGTTGCATACGTATTGACGAAAATATCGATGTCTTGATAGCACGACCCGAGCGTGACTCGCGAAGTCTAAGTGCCACTCATCCAGGATCTTGCCCATGTACGCATCGGGACCCCGGATCTTTGCCACGGGGTATTCTCATCAAGACCACCGCATCTTTGGACCCGCACAGTCCGTGACTATCAATGATTCTGGAATAATCATAGGAATTGGCCATGCAACAATGATGCCGGAATGGATCATCGGATATCCACCATCTCATGATCACTCAAGTAAAGAGTTTATCAAATATCAGTTTCACTCAATCAACGATACCGGATCATCACCGGGTATCAGCCATGCATCATGAACAAGTGAGAATGTATGCAATGTGTGTATCAACATCAACAACCAAGTTAAATATCAGTTTCATACAATCAACGATTCCAGAATTGATCTTCGGACATCGGCCTTCTCACAATCACTCAAGTAAAAGAGTTTATCAAATATCAGTTTCATACAATCAACGATTTCGGAATTGATCTTTGGACAACGGCCTTCTCACAATCACTCAAGTAAAAGAGTTTATCAAAATGTCAGTTTACTCAATTAACGATTCCAGATCATCACCAGGTATCGGCCATGCATCATGAATGTGTGAAAATGCGTCTAATGCGTACATCAATCACCAACAATCAAATTCAATATCACAAGTACCAACGATGAGGTACGCTAACAATGTATCATATCACAATACCAATAGTGGCATGCCAACAATATATCAAAGTACAAATTGCAACAACGGTTATGTCAATTCTATCCCAATCAAGATGATAACACAAATTCCAATTCCCACCACTACTCATGGCATCAAACCAGCATAATAGAACAATTAAAGCACATATAACGGGGTGTCTAGTACCAACACCTAACAGATCAATTAGTTGATATACATTATTACTACTTCCCTAAATCAGTCTATTAGCTTAGGACAAGAATCTCACCCTACACTCGAAGTCATTCGTCACAACTTAATTAGGACTCAATCGCAACCATGGGCACATTTTATTCTCTCATTTAGTAGTGAGATTCACCATAAGTAATCACATATTATAGGAAGTTTTCATCGTTAGACACAAATAGATTTCGTCCACTACTCCCATGGCACATAAATCCACCAATAATCAAGAAAAACCACATCAACACCTAAGGAGTCTATAGGCCACAAGCCTGAACAAACAAGTCACACACAATAATACCATCCTAGAATTCCATCCCAAACCTCCAAATTTCCTACACATGCATTCTCTGTTTCTTCTAACACAACAATACGAGAAACTAACCGGAGTCTACCGAAAGGAAACCATAACCTACTTCATGGCCGAGCAGGTTCCACGAACATCCGTTGCTCCTTAAACTTGGCCACCATATCATAACCCACACAAGAAGCTTGGAGACACCCATGAGACCCAAGAGTCGTATTCACCATTAGAGTGCTTATCGAGGACAACATTGATAAGGTAGTTATGGAATTTATTCCATCTTTAAATTCATTTTCACAACGCTCGTTGATCAATCAACCTTTATTTATGACCTCATGGCAATATTCAAGTCACTAGCTAGGTCAAATTGCCATTTTAGGCTTATCTTCAAGAAACCCATTTTCAAGATTCAAAGTAGAGACCTATTTGTGTTTCAATGGGGGAAATCGAGGATTAGATTAAGAACCAAATTAGGACAATGGACAAGGGAAAAATAATCCAAGGGTTTATATCAAGAAGATAAGGAATTCATCTTTTTGGAACTTAAGAGATTGTGGTACCCATTCTAGTGATTTCTAGATGAGGGGTTTTCTTGATAAGGATCTTTAATGGGAAGGAAGAATGGGGAAGGTTAGAGGCATTATCGCTTCCAAGAGAACATCACTTTTTGCTCCCAAACTGCCTCATGGGCGGCTGGGCCCTTTAGGGTTTTTAAAAAATGAAGCCAAATCTCAAAATGTCACTTAAATAGGTGGAGTCACTGCTCGTAACCACTGGGGCAGTCGCGTCACCGCTCTAGCGGTACCGCTTCGGTGCCCAAGGTACCGCTGGGGTGGTCCATGGGAAATCCTTAGTATACCGCTTCTACGATTTTCACGCCGCTGCTGCACCACCGCTAGGGCGGCTTGGCAGGCGCTGTAGCAGCTCAACTAGGCCCAAGGGGCCCCGATCCAATTCTTTGCATGCAACTCATACGATTTCCTGATCAAGTAAACAATCCCCAAGTTGCAGGGGGAGGTTCAAGCATGTATCCCATAGCCGGCGTCACGAATATTTAAAAATTCATAGTAACGACAGAATGGGTCGTTACAATTTAAGAGCAAAATAAAGGGCAAACCAATTGATCTTAACATAAAGAATTCCACAATCATCATTAGATTGTTTTCCCCCTTGTGGTGCTGAATTTGGAGACTTCTTGGAATTGAAAAAATTTCGAATCTAGAGTCATTCTTATGGTTGAAGGTAAGATTATCACTCCATCTTCATGTTATAGTATTATTTGTCCTTTACACAAGTTATGGGAAGGAGAACATGTGAAAGTAAAGTTTAAGTTGTGCTAGAACTTGTTCTTAGCTATGTTTGAGCCATGAATTGTTCTAGACTTGATATGGTTGTGATGTTGTTGGGCTGGTTATGCAAATAGAGTGAAGATAGAAAAGAGCTAGTGAAGAGTTTGTGGTGCAAAATTATGTATAGGATCAAGTAAAACAAGTTACATGAATCCTATGCACATAAGATGTTCGACAAAATGTCTAAATGAGTTCCCTTATAAGTTATGAACCCATCGTTGATACGGATACTTTGTTACTGTAGATAATCATTCATAAAGCGTACGAGGACTTGTGGGATCCGTATATTAAGGAGACAAGTTATGTTAAGGCTAACCCTTTCTTTCTTAAGGCATGATTCCTTTGTTGTGAACCTATACATGATATCCATAATATCCCTATTCCTAGAAATGCTAGAAGCTCATAATTCTCAAGGTTCTTATGATATTGTTGATAAATATTCTCTATGATGATGATGATAATGATGATGATGATGATGATGACTCCATTTCTAAAGATATCAAAGCTTATATCTCTTGATGTTCCCATGATATTGTTGAGCTTATTCCATAATTATTGATTTTATTCATTGTTGCTGATCTCATCTTATGGTAGTTGTTCTTTCAAAGTGAGACATAGCGATGATGATGATTCCATAAGAGAAATCGAAGGTTTACCGACCTTATGTCACTTTGATAGAGTTATAGCTTTCATTTGGGCTCTCATGCATGCTTTATATATATGTATGTATTTTCTCACACCGCGCCGCTCTACAGTCGATCGGGCAGGCACGTAGATGTGCACACCACTGTAGTGGGAAGGTTATGATGATACCCCAGAAGCGGGATGCCCCGGACGCGGGATGATGTGATATATGGATCGGGCTACACGTTCCGCAGCACTAACATTTATGGATCGGGCTACAGGTTCCTCAGCACTAACACTTATATTATATATGTATGAAAATATTTTTTTTAAAGGTTAAGCATGCATGATATTTGCCTCAAGAGGCAGTCAGATGTACAGGTTATCTCTCGTATCTCATGCTCTTTCATATTCTTATTTATGTTGTTTTTCATGCCTTACATACTCGGTATATTATTCATACTGACGTCCTTTTATTTGTTGATACTGCGTTCATGCCCGCAGGTAGGCAGAGAGTCTGATCAAATCCCAAAGTGCTTCATCAGCGATTGCACAGAAGCGCTCCATTTGCTTCGGAGCTGCAGTCTAGTGGTACTATTCTTTTGTGTACATATGGACATGGCGGGGTCTTGTCCCGTCCTTATGATGTTATGTACTCCTTGTGGAGGCTCGTTGAAAGATGTATATAGCTAGATGTCATATACTTCATCGGTTCATATTTTTGTATATTATTTTTGACAGCATTGTCGGCTTTTGCATATAGGCATAGTTAGAGATGATTAAATAGATGTGCTTTTATCTTTTGGACTAATTGCCCTAACAGATTATGATAATCATGAGTTATCTTCATGGTCCACCTAGTTATGAATAGGAGAAGTATGTTAAGAGGTACTCGGCAGGTTAGCTTCGGATACCCGTCATGGCCCTCCGGTTGGGTCGTGACAAAAGTCATATCAAAACAGATCGTCCTAGGGTGTGTCTACGAGCCGTGTCCGGTAGAGTCTTGTTTATGGGTGTGAAGCGCGCCACACTTATAAACAGGAGGCTGCAGGGCATTTAGGAATAATTGACCTTTATTTCTCATCTTAGGTCATGAGATAGAGCTAAGTTGTAAGGTATGAGATTTCTAGTCCTAACCCTGATTATTTTTGTAGCTATGAAATGTCTTCTGAGAAAGAAGACTGAAGGTCTAGGGGTTTCTAGAGTAACTCCTTCTTATGATACTGACCCATCGGAGAATGTGCCTTCTATTGAGATAGATCCATCAGAAGTTGTGCCTTCTATTGAGATAGATCCATCAGAAGTTATGTCCTCCATAGAGACAGACCCGTTTGAGATTCAGGAGGAACTAACTGAACATTTAAGGGATAGGCAAGTATTGGGAAATGACCATTTGCTCAATCCCAGATTCACATTATCCGCAGAACGAGGATCAAATGAGAACAGTGGTAAATTAGGGAGAGTCAGTATAATTGGTATATTTGTGGAAGGTGTGGGTGCCACAGAGCAGCTGGTGGAAAGCAACCCGAAGAAGAACTTCCCCAACTACCATCGGACCGATTTGTACTGGATCAGAGTTCTTGAGTAGGGCCAAGGTAAGGGTTTCCGTTGTTGGAACTTCAGGATGTGAGTGATCACATAAGGAAGTAAAGTTTATCATTAGATAATTTTGGAATGCTACAGGCAAGTTGTGTATCGTGAGTATTAATTGTAGTAGTAAATATAGATTTACTTATAAAGTGTCAAATATCAGGACAATAAGGGGAATCTTTGATTCGCGAGTACGTAAACCTCTTTGAAGGGGGGTCGATTGATAAAAAAGTTTAGAAAGGAAAGGTGGAATTTTAGGAAAGGGTGTTCAGATACGATTTACTAGACGAGCTTTGTTATTTTTGCATTCTTTTATAGTAATCAGCCCTGTGTGGTTGAGTTGTATGTTACATATGTTTCTATATGTGGCCTCATAAGGCATGAGATGTATTTTCTGGTGCTGTGTGCAGGTTTGAATTGTTATAATTATAGAGGAAACTATGCCGAAATTTTTCGAGAACTTAAGAGAAATTGTGGAAACCTTTAAATGGTATTAGTACGAGAAGAAAGAAAGGGCCTAGTAGTGAAGTGATTAGAGGCGAAACTGGCAGTCAGTTGGGGAACAGGTTTCATAGATAAGCATTAGATCAGAAAGGGGGAATAATGAGATACTATGGCAGAGGAGAGAGGATAAGATATGAGAATGTGAAGAGGAAATGATGTAGGAAACGATGTGCTTGGAGTCGAAAGAAATTTTATGTACCGAGAGAATTAAAGGACGAAGTACTCTAGAAGAAGTTCATAAATTGGGAAAAGTTGACCGACCCTTATATGTCTTCGAAAGACTGAGCTACGGGATGAATTTGAGCGAAAAGCTTTTAAGTTACTATGGGTCAGCCCTATAGACCTTAGCGATGCCTCGAAACAATAGATAAAAAGGAATATGTCTACTAAAGCTCTTTGCTTGGTAATTTGTTGAACTTATGACTACAGTTACGTTATGCATCATAGCTCAGGTTATTTCCCAAGAATGGTTATACGATGAGAGTTTATCATTATTGATACAAAGGAAAGGGAGAAGTACAGAAACAAGGAGAACAAGACTATGATAATAAAAATGAGATAAGATTGATCAATAAAATAAAAGAATGACAAGTGACGAATGTCCAATGTGTGTGATGTGTATGATCAGCAAAAGAGGAATATGTTAAAGAAAAAGTAGGAAAGGTAGAAGTGAGGCGAATAAAAAGAACCCCCACTAGTTAAAGTAACCCGAGGAGCTGAGTACGAGAGAGGATCACACTTTGTGGATATCCCGGTACCAAGCAAGAATGTTAATGGATGTTATGGGAGGATTGAGGTTTCGGATTGTACCATAAGTAACATGTGGTTAATTAGATTATGACGAGAGATATGGGATTATTTGATGTGTAAGATACCTTATGCACAGAGAAGAAAGTGACTCTACGTCTATACTATATAACATTACCCCAAGGGATCCCAAAAGAACCACATATTACCATGTTACTAATACATTGGAGTAGCAAAGAAGAATGCACTTATGACAGTGTGAGGTGATCGAAGAAGGTTATGGAATGATTAACGTAAAATCTTAGGTCATAGTTTTATCCAAGAAAATCCAAAGGGCATCTTTTTATTATACTTATGGTTATTGCACTGTTAACAGAATCACTTGAGCAAACGAATGAGAAGTGAGACAAGGAAAAGAATAAGGTATGATCTTGAATGACCAGTGGACTGATCTTATGTGCGTATTAAGATGATAACAAATAGAATCATATCCCAGATGAGCTATGCGGCAAGGTCCCAAGAAAAGATTATTAAAAAAAGGTATATCAAAAGATGGCAAATTTGTGGATGATATGATAAAGGAAACATGGATTATTTATGAGCTATGTTGATGAAAATGACTAACGCATAAGACGAGTTATGGGTCTCGATGAAAGTATGGCAAGAGACATTATGACAAAGGCATCTACCCTATAGTTTAATGGTTGTCGAAATCAGACGACAATAAATAAATTGACCTTCGACATTATGGGGCAATGTGATAAGCGGAGACATAAGGTTGAAATGATAAAAAGTATGGGCCGTAGGACGAAAGAGGGGCAGAAAGTCCAAGGTGGTAGTTTGTAAAATAAGGTAGATTATGGAACAGAGTTAAAGGATGGGCATATGATAGAAGAGAGGTATCAACCTCAATATGATGATAGATGCGATATAGAGCAGATTACCTATATAAGTGTTGATTCGATATGTGGATACAAGTATTTACCATAAAGGGGTACTCTTAAAAGGTTCACCGTGGGACACGATTAATATCGATTTCAAACCCCTTAAGATGATACATCATGTAAGTATTATGGCTTTTGTTCAGGCATAAGGTAAGTGAGAATAGGCACCCGAAGAGGATTATAAGGATAAGAAAAGATTTCCTGACTATTACATGCCCTCGAGAGGTTAAAAGATGAAACGGTATCAATATGTAACAAAGGATTCATATGGTTGACTTAGTAATACGGGTATAGAGGCAATGGCTATACGATTAAGATTATGGGAAGAAGTAAGTGATACGAACAAAAGGTATCTAGAATAATTAAGCATGAAAAAGGATAGATGAGTTCAGGTGTCAAGAAGGATCATACCAGGAGAGTGACTCACTTGTACTTCTTGGAAGGATATTCAAGAGATGCCAAGGGAGTGGTTAACAAAAATAGTTGATGTATTAGAGACCTCAACAAAGTCAGAACGATAATGGATTTCGAATAACGACTCACAAGAAATGTATGTTACTGAACAAGCTTTTTGAAGAGTATAAAGAAATATAACTGTGCAAGTAGCAAAAAAGAAAGGAAGTAAGCAATGAATGAGTAACTCAGAAGAAAATGGGAAGTACTCAAGACAAGCAAAGAAGAGAGAAAAGATAGCAGCAGAGAGTCATTAGTAAGAAAGGAGCCCATTTTCGACTACTCGGGGGGGTGGGTTGTTATAGATGGTGTACATCAGAAGTTAAACATAGTAACTCCAAGGAGAAAGTATGCCGCAGACTATACGATCTCGATAAAGTAAAGTAAACATACAAGGGTTAGGAAAGGTGATATGAGTAGCCAGTATGCAATAGTAAACTTTCCCAAGGAGAAGAGGACTCGACTACGAACGACTCCTGTTAAACAGTGTTATTGGACAGGTGACTTCAAAACAAGAAAAACTCAACTTAAGCTCCGAGTATAGGTGGATATAGTAAGTTACAGTTGATCATGAAGATAGCTAAATTGTGGCCACTTTCTTTAGAAATTCAATAGTAACTGATATCAAGTGAAGAATAGTATTAAGTTAAGCGGAGAAAGATAAGGCATGCTAGACAAGTCCTAGCTCGAAATAATTCGTGATAAGTTTGCCATAACCAATATACTTATATCGTACTGATTGATGACCTCCTAAGCAAAATGACAGTGAGAGCCAGAGATGGTTTACGTCTTCATAGAAGAATTAAGTCCATCGGGAAATAAGGTACAGAGGGTTTCGCATAATGATAGAAGAAGAAAGAAACAAGGGAATAAGTTAACAGGAGGAATGAAAGAGATAATCAACGTAACGATATGAGTCATAATACCAGAGGAAGAAAGAATTATCATAATAAAAAGCTAGAAAACCATGAAAGGAGTAAGACTAACTACAGGGAGACTATAACAAAGGGAAGTCCAGACACCTATGATACGAATACTCAAGCTTGAAAATGAATTTAAAACTTTAAGGTTAGACTGCAGGTCAGCTCGAATAACTGAGAGATATTTACTAAATCTATGCTTAGTAGGAATGATTGCAAGTGTCCGAGATGATGCTAGTATACCCTGAACATTCGAGGACGAATGTTTCTAAGGGGGGAAGCATGTTACACCTCACATTTTTGTACGTTGAGTTTCGGCGAGTACTAGTTATCCTAGTTGAGGGAAGCAGGGATAATTTTTTGAGGTCATGAGGATAGACATCTCAATCTTGGGTATATAAGAGAGTAAAATCATGTTTAGTAAGCTTCAGGAAGGTCTAAGACTTGTCGGATCATCAGAGTTAAGTTTCAGCAAAAGTTCGACAAAGTGTCACATTATGGCACAATATGTGGTTCTCAGAGCACACTCTGCGAGACGCAGACCATGTTTGAGAGACGCAGAGTGTGCAGCATAGTGTGACAGAAAATTTTGATTATTTTGCAAGGTCTGCGACATGACATGCGGCTCTCAGAGCACGCTATGTGACGCTGCAAACCTTGCTGCAGGTTGTGTCGGTCTAGAATTTTCTAGACTTGCTATAAATAGACCCAATTCGACCCTCACTCATTATTTCACCATTTTTTTGGACCTAGGCACTTCCGAAACTCTCTCTACAAGTCCTCATATGATCTAAGACCAAAATCAATGGCAAATCAAGTGATCTAAAGATAAAGAATTCCATAATCATCATTAGATATTTTTCCCCCTTGTGGTGCTGAATTTGGAGACTTCTTGGAAGTGAAGAAATTTTGAATTTAGAGTCATCCTTGTGGTTAAAGGTAATATTATCACTCCATCTTCATGTTTATAGTATTATTTGTCCTTTACACAAGTTATGGGAAGGAGAACATATGAAAGTAAAGTTTAAGTTGTGCTAGAACTTGTTCTTAGCTATGATTGAGCCATGAATTGTTCTAGACTTGATATGGTTGTGATGTTGTTGGGCTGGTTATGCAAATAGAGTTGTAGTATGAAGATGTTGGATTGTTAAGTGAGTTGTGAAGATGGAAAAAAGCTAGTGAAGAGTTTGTGGTGCAAAAATATGTATAGGATCAAGTAAAAGAAGTTACATGAATCCTATGCACATAAGATGTTCGACAAAATATCTAAATGAGTTCCCTTATAAGTTATGAACCCATCGTTGATACGGATATTTCGTTTACAGTAGATAATCATTCGTAGAGTGTACGAGGACTCGTAGGATCCGTATACTAAGGAAACAAGGTATGTTAAGGCTAACACTTTCTTTCTTAAGGCATGATTCTTTTGTTGTGAACCTATACATGATATCCATAATATCCCTATTCCTAGAAATGCTAGAAACTCATAATTCTCAAGGTTCTTATGATATTATTGATAAATATTCTCTATTATGATGATGATAATGATGATGATTCCATTTCTAAAGATACCGACTTATAGCTCTTGATGTTCCCATGATATTATTGAGCTTATTCCATGATTATTGATTTTATTCATTGTTGTTGATCTCATCTTATGATAGTTGTTCTTTCAAGGTGAGATATAGGGATGATGATGATTCCATAAGAGAAATCGAAGGTTTACCGACCTTACGTCACTCCGATAGAGTTATAGCTTCCATTTGGGCTCTCATCCATGCTTTATATATATGTATGTATTTTCTCACGCCATAGTCGGTTAGGTAGGCACATAGATGTGCACACCACTGCAGTGGGCAGGTTATAATGATACCCCACACGCGGGATGCCCCGGACGCGGGATGATAGGATATATGGATCGGGCTGCATGTTCCGCAACACTAACATTTATAGATCGAGCTGCAGGTTCCGCAGCACTAACACTTATATTATATATGTATGAATTTTTTTTTATAAGGTTAAGCATGCATGATATCCGCCTCAAGAGGCAGTCAGATGTACAGGTTATTTCTCTTATCTCATGCTCTCTCATATTCTTATTTATGTTGTTTTCATGCCTTATATACTGAGTACATTATTCGTACTGACGTCCTTTTATTTGTGGATGCTACGTTCATGCCCGCAGGTAGGCAGGGAGACGGATCAAATCCCTAGGTGCTTCATCAGCGATTGTACAGGAGGGCTCCATTTGCTTCAGAGCTGCAGTCTAGTTCCTGTCCCATCCTTATGATGTTATGTACTCCTTGTAGAGGCTCGTAGACAGATGTATATAGCTAGATATCACATAAATTCATCGGTTCATATTTTTGTATATTATTTTTGGCAGCATTGTCGACTTTTATATATGGGCATAGTTGGAGATGATTAAATAGATGTGCTTTTATCTTGTGGACTAATTGCCCTTACAGATTATGATAGTCATGAGTTATCTTCGTGGTCCACCTAGTTAAGAATAGGAGAAGTATGTTAAGAGGTGCTCGGTAGATTAGCTCCGGGTACCCGTCATGGCCCTCCGATTGGGTCATGACAGGAATATATAAAGGAATCATCCTACTAGGCGGAGCGATCCTTATCTTACGTTAGCATACGTAGTTTCACGTATGAAACCTTCTCGGTAATCTATGCAACTCCCAAAAACATGAACATGATATAGTTTGCTGAGAAGCCCGTGGATTTTATAAAAACATGACTTGTATTATAACATGGATAAGGTTATATAATTTATTTTCATGAAAACGTGTGGACATGTAGGATATTCATGAAAGTGAGCATAATATTTAATATCTTGCATGTAGGAACCCATGGAATGCAATATATGGGTTTTCATGGATTACGGACGGATTCCCAATAACCAAAATGGAAGATTAGGAATACAATAACGAACTAGTAATCTAACATAGTATATCATGGTACATGGACTTAGGGTTTATCATGAACTTGTCTAAAAACCTAGTTTTGGTGAACTCTTGTATAATCATAGAAGAACGTGGCGTGGGGAAGAACAATGATGTTCTCACACGTAGATAGAAGCCCTACATACCTGGTACGCTCCAAACTTGTAATAAAAATATAAACTTTGAAAAAGAATCCCAAAGCCTAATCTTGAATCCCTTTAATTGGGTTTTCTTGAAAACCCTTAGAGTATCTTGAAGGTTGGGGGAGAAGAACTTCGTGCTAGGTCTATAGAATGTGAAAAGTGAGAAATCAAACTAAAGTCTCGAATTTATACTGTTCACTGAAGCAGAAGATGTACGGGCACAAAGTACGTCCCGTACTTTGAAGTACGGCCCGTACCTTGTGGCCCGTACCTGGAATGCAAATTCCAGTACCTGGGCTAAAATCACTACGAAGTATGGGATGGAAGTGTGGCCCGCACATTTTGCCCTTACTTGATGGAAATTTCCAGAAACTCCATTTTCTCTCATGCCAAGTGCGGCTTAAAAGTACAGCCCGTACATGGAAGTACGGCCCGCACCTTGATCGTTGAAATCCAGATTCAATTTTTCAACACTTTCGTCTTGGTTTCTAAGTCCTGAATCATGAACGTAACTTAGTAAAGGGGCACTGGGTGTTACACTTCCACTTCCTATTCCAATTTAAGCCCTTTAAATGCCTGTCCATCCTGAACCTCTTCGTACTTCAAAAGAAAATCGTTCCTTCTTCAGATCTTGCCAAAAAAAAAAAAAATTCACCATATCTTAAATTTGAATTGTCCTTCCTCACTCGCCAGAATCTAAACCCCACCATATCACTACCAGATCCCAAAGATAGGTCGACTCTGGTAAGCCCCACTTCTATCGATCATTCTAGAACAAATAAAGGACTCTATGAACCCTATATAGATCTTCTCCTCGATGATTCTAAATAAAGGGGAGAGAAACAGATCTAATATCATGGAAAGTGGAACTGAAATTGTTGAGGGGTTTGAAGAGGCCTTGAAGGCAAAAGAAAGCGGTGAAGGAACTCAGAAGGATCTGATGACTAAACTGATGAAGGGGAAGGAACCTATTAGGGAAGAAATGGATGCAATACGCAAGGCATGCAATCCATTGGAAGAAAGGTATCTGTCACGAGTAACCCTTGCGGTAGTGCAGAAGAGACATCATACATATCTGCTCCTTGCAAATCACAATGATCCTAACATGACAGACAAGGATGGAAACACCTTGCCAGGTACTGTGATAGATACCAAGATATGCCATCTTATGGAACCTGATGTTTACTAGTATAGCCATGCTAAAATCCGAGGTACTAACCATCCAGTGTTATATCCCGTACTTATGTACGTTGGATTATTCGTAAGTTAACCGACATAAGCTCGAAGGACAAGATTATCTTCGAGGTTATACGATATTAGACATGCTTATTGTCACATCTTGTATTTTCATTCAACATATACATAACTAAGTTGAGAGAAAAAAAATTGGGAAAATATAAATGAGATGCTTGCTTACCCGACGTGCTTGCTTAACCTACTTACTTTCCGTCCTACTTGCTTGAATAGGTGACAAGTTAACGACAAGTAGGTGATGCACCTACTTAAAGTGTATGGACCTAGTTAAAAATAGAAAGGAAAAGGATAGAGATGGGCTGATGCAGGGCGACCCAATGCCCCATCATTGCCAAACCCTTTAAGGAGATATATATATATATATATATATATATATATATATATATATATATATATATATATATATATATATATATATCACCTCATTTACACTTAGAAACAACATAAAAATCTCTCCCCACGTTCTCCGTGACAGCCCTCTTTCTCTTAGGGTTTATAAGTGCTCTTCTAACATTTCTTACAAACCAGCCCCTAAAACCCCATAAACTCTAGGTGATTTACATCCCTTTTCAAGTTGATGTTGAAGGGAAGATTAAAGCTTGTTAGAATCTAAACCAAGAGCAATATTTCTACATAAAAGGTAAGGGTTAAACTTCTATTTTCTTCCCCCATGAACTGAATTGACTGGAGCACTTTAAAGGTAAGAAATTGGAAAGAGACCGCATAAAAATCAACTTTAAGTTGCTAGGTTTATTGGGTTGTTTTGTGGACTGTTTTGTGTTGTTGTTGAGCTATATCTTTTGATATTGTTCCTATAAGTTTTGGAAGGTAAAAGTACATGGAGAGACCCATATAATTGAAGAGTATTAGGCTCATAGTTCGTCGTTACGTTTCAGGTCGATTAACACTAGTATGATAATCGTTTTGTGCGGAAGTGAACATATCTAGGAGCTACTTTTTTTGTGAGTTAATTGAGGACTTCTAATCAAAGTAAGGTTTCAATTATTCTTTATGTATATGAGCTAGCTGAAGCTTTACTTATGTTAGCTTGTCAAGAATTTGTGAAACATCGACGAAGTCTGGATACATTGTTGAATGTTGACCTAATGGATTGTGGAGGTTAGTCTTGTATTGTTGGAGGGATAGAAGTGTTGTTGATTGTTATTTTCATTGTTGTTGATGTTGTTAACATGTGAATAAATTCTGGAAAGAAGAGGAGTTCAAAACTGTTGTTGTAGGATCGAAAACTGAGCTTGCCGCTCGCTATGCTATGATTATGAATTTTTGGGATTGTTCTTGTGGTATTAAGGAGCTAGATTGATAGTGTTAGTTGCTGATGTTGTTAATATTGTTGTTGGTTGCTGTTTTGGATTTCGAAAATAAAGAAATGTAGGGGAGGTGCTGCCCTATTTTCTAGAAATGAGCTACTAGCTTAGAAATCTATTTCAAGCTCTTTCATAGCTTAACCATAGTTTTAATGTCTTGATGTAGGTTGAAGTATTACGGGCAATACATACACACACACACATACATAGATAGTGAGTCGTTGATAAGCACAAAGGTATGTAAAGCTATCCCTTCTTCCTTCTTTGGTATGAATTACATAAAATGAACAAACGACGAACACATGTGACTCCAATGAACTCTAGTTCTCAATAGTACTTCACATGATTGTTGTCTTTGGTCCCTCAAGTGTTAGTTCATCCAATCTATTCTCTCGAATCCCAAATGATGATTCATTTTGTACATGATTGCCCCTAGTACTAAGCGTTCTCACATCGATAATAACACTTTCAAAAGATATTCTAAGATAACAAGATAGTGCATTCACAAAAGAGTCTTCATACAGGATTATGAGTTACTAACGAAAGGCTTGGCATTCGTATACATTTTCATTGCATCATTTCACCGAGTCCTTTACTAAAGGGCAGGGTACGATATATATATATATATATATATATATATATATATATATATATATATATATATATGGATTTCACCTAGTCCCTTTACTAAGGGCGGGTACGATATATATTTACATAACCACGGATCAGCTGGCTTTTCTCACCGAGTCCCTTACTAAAGGGCCGGGTACGGTATATATGTATGTATATGACTTCACTCACCGAGTCCCATAATGGGCCGGATATAGTATACAGAGTATATATATGCATGACTCACGACATAAGATACAAATGCATTGGTATCCCTTGATTATCATACTTATCTCCTGTCATCTTTTCACTCACTCATGATCTTTATCTTCGTACTTCATGCTTTACATATTCGGTACATTTTTTTGTACTTACCTTTCTTCTTCGGGGGTGCGTTTCATGCCCGCGGTACGGACACTCGGTTTGGTGATCCTCGACCTAAGACTTCGATTGCTTGCAAGAGCTCACGTTATTCGGAGCTTGAGTCATTTTGGTACATCCTTTGATATAGACTTATGCATATCCGGGGGTACGGCGGGGCCACGATCCGTCATATTTCACTATTATACTCTTAGGGGTCTGTAGACATGTGTGGGTTGTTTATATGTTTTGGTCAACTATATCGACGTAGTTCGTTTTGGACATTCCCGTATATAGTGGCAGCCTTATCGGCTTGCATATTTTGTTATGTTTTGGTTAGCTGTGACTCCTCAGGAGATAGGTTCATTATAATATATGACGTTATGAGTTTATAGCTTGCTTTTACAATTTTCATATTGTCCTTAGTTTCGATCGATTATATCTAGCGAGGGTTCGTACATGAGGTCCGGCCCTCGGGCACTAGTCATGGCCCATCGGGTTGAGTCATGACAAAAGTGATATCAGAGCAGTTCATCCTCGGAGTGTCTACAGACCGTGTCTAGTAGAGTCTTGTTTATCGGTGTGTTATGCACCACATCTATAAACAGGAAGCTACAGGACATTTAGGATGTCATCTTTCCTTCTTACTCTAGATCGTACGTGCGATAGAGCTATGTTATCGGGATAATCCTCTCACAATGAATTGTTGTGTTTTCGGCTATGCCTCGAAAGCGGCAGTGCCCGAGAAGGAAAAATCGGTGGCGGGAGTTACTAGTCGACTTGGGAGAGTTACTAGGGCCCGTGCCCAGTCTATGCCTGAGAATGTAGTCCGGTCGGAGAGCTGCGGTACACGCCGCCTCCCGGGGAGGGCTTAGAGCGAGCGGCTCTGGTTCGGGGGCCGCCACCGCCGGCTTACGAGGCCCCGATGCACGAGCCTCCAGCTCCTCAGCCAGGTGCAGGGGATAGGGCCATGAGAGATGCAGTTCAGTTACTGACCAGATTAGTGGCAGGGCAAGCTTATAGGCATGGACTAGGAGTTGACCATGCGAATAGATCTGATAGTTTGAGGGTTCGTGACTTCTTAAGTTGTAATTCTCCAGAGCTTTTCGGGTCAAAGCCCAAGGATGATCCACAGGAGTTTATTCGGCAGATGCAGCGTACATTGAGGATAACCAAGGCTTCTGAGACTGAGTCTATTGAGTTGGCTTTGTATCGGTTACGGGATGTAGCTGTTAATTGGTATGAGTCTTGGGAGTTATCTAGGGGCGAGGATGCTCCTCCAGCTGTATGGGATGAGTTTGTGGAGGCCTTCCTTGGCCACTTCCTACCTCCAGAGATGAGGCGAGCTAGAGTTGATAGATTCTTACATTTGAGGCAGAATGGCAGGAGCGTTCGAGAGTATAGTCTTGAGTTTGATTTGTTGGCTAGATATGCGCCAACTATTATAGCTGATATGGCAGATAGAGTACATCGTTATGTGATGGGACTAGATCGTTATCTGATTGATGGTTGTATGGTAGTGGCTCTTCAGACAGGTATAGATATTGCTCGGGTACAGGCATACGCACAGGGGGTAGAGGATCGACACGAGGGCGTCAGCCAGATAGAGATCATGACAGAGGCCAGCATAAGAGGGCTAGATCAGCAGGTATGTTAGATATTCTTCCCGACGATCGAGTGCACCCCACGGTTTACGGGTGAGGAGATTTGACCGCGGGGTATTCGGGCGGTCGAGCTCCAAGCTTGAGTTCACAGATGAGCAGGGGTTCGAGTCAGTCAAGGCCAACTTTGCCTCGGTGTTCTCAGTGTGGTAGGCCCCATTTTGGGGAATATCGTTTGGCTACAGGTGCTTGTTTTTCTTGTGGCCGTCAAGGCCATATGATGAGAGAGTGTCCTTATAGAGGTGGTACAGGTGGTATGGCTCAGCCTACTGGATCGGCTACTAGTTCATCCTTATAGAGGTGGTACAGGTGGTATGGCTCAGCCTACTGGATCGGCTACTAGTTCATCTTTTTCTGTAGCTATGCGCCCCACGGGGCAGGGTATTCAGACGCCAGCAAGCCGTGGTAGAGATTGTGGTGAAGCTTCCAATTTTAGCGGTCCTTCGAACCGCATATATGCTTTGGCTAGTAGGCAGGATCAGGAGGCGTCACCGAATGTGGTTACAGGTGTATTATCGATTTTCGCTCGGGACGTATATGCATTGATAGATCCAGGTTCCACCTTATCATATATATCCCCGTCTATTGCTAGTAGAATCGGAATAGAACCTGAGTTGATAGAACCATTTGAGGTAGCTACACCGGTAGGAGATTCTGTCATAGCTAAGCAAGTATATAGAAATTGTTCGATGGTTATATATTGTTATATCCCGTATTTTGTACGTTGGAATATCTAAGTTGGTTGCGACAAGTTATGGGCAAGGCTATTTTTTTTTTCGACTTTGTTTTAAGGCATAAGTTGCTTATTATTTTATGGATATAGAAAATTAAGGAATTTGGGGTTAAAAGTGAATTATAGAAAGTTGAACACTTCATGAAAATTTGGGGCTAGAAGTTGAAATAAAATTTCATGAAATTAAAGGCCATGTGGCCGGCCACATGGATGTGGGCCATGGGCCACATGGATGTTTTATATATGAGCTTAGAATATGACTAATTGATCATCTTCATTATTTTTCATCCATTAGAAATTTCAAGAAAGTGGGAGAAAGAACAAGAAAGGCCATTCGGCCATGAGCTTAGCCGAGCAAGCCTTGGAAATTTGTCAAGAAAAATTATTTCCTTCTAGCAATTCAATCAATTGGAAGTCCCTCTACAACGTGGAGTAGTTGTTGGAGCAAGAAAACCGTTCGTTGTTGTCATGAACAAGTCTAGCCGAATAGAGAAGTTGAAGGGAAAAGGTGAGGTTTAATCTTCTTTACATGTTTTATGGGTGTTTGTGCATGTTGTGATATGTAGAAACGAATGAAATTCATGAAAGTAGGGATGTTGATGTTGAACCGTGGATGTTGAGTTTTGGCCGTGTATGTGTGGTGTAGTGTAGAAGTGAAGAACTAATTTCATTTGGTATGTTTAGGATGTTATGTTGTGGATTTTATGTTGTAAAATGAAAGTTAAATGATTCAAATTGAAGTGTGGTTGTCGTTGGGCTGTTTTAGAACTAATGTGATTTTAGTATAGTTTCTTGTATTTATAATAATAATGTTGTTAAAGTGTGGTTCGTTGGCGTAGTTTGTGAATTTTGAAGAAAGAAATGTGTTGTCGTGGTTCCTATGGAAGTGGAAGATTTCGGGTTCTATGCTATATTGGATGGGTTGTTTTGAATATTGTGCGGATTATTGGAAGCATTCTTGAATCCTGTTTGAATGATCTCGGATTAGTATTTGAATATGTGAGCGTCGATGTTGACTTGAATGTATGTAGTTGAATTGAACATAAATGGAATGTCGTCGAATTATGTGGAAGAAGAGTTCCTAATGTTAGAATGCGTTTTGAATTAATTATTGATGTTGTTTATATGGTTGTTGGTATTGTTGTCGAAGATTTGGCCGAGTTGAATTCTCGGGGTGGTTGAATTTATAGGGGAAATGCTGCCCAAATTTTTGTAGATGGAGTGATGACTTGGAATTGAATTCTTTCGGTGCTTGCGACTAATATTGGATGTCTAATGACGTTGTTGTAGATTTGGGAAGCCGACACTTAAGTTTGGATTAGCTTAGGAAGCGGACGAGGTATGTAAAGCTTACTCTTTCCTTCTTTTGGCATGTCTTAGACGTAAGTAAGATATGACAGGATTTGTGCCTTGGGGTAATTCCACTCTTATGTTCCGAGCATGTATATGATTCTTATTTGCTTCGTGATGTTGACATTCTTCATATGGTCCTTAAGTCTTATGTATGCTTGGATTTCAAATATTGCATAAAGAATTTTGTTCTTAAAAGATTCTATGTCTAAAAACGTCCGTAACTTTCGTAGATAAAACCGATTGTTTTGATACGCTCGCAAATGATTCTATAACGGGTAATGACTTTAACTTTCATGTGCGGGCCCGGATTGGTTTGACGTATATCCGTGGTCCCCGAGATTTTCTTTTGTATAGTCCTAAAAATCGTTTTTTGAAAGAACTTAACATGATTTTTTTGACTCTCGAGCGTCGATCGGCTAACACTTATTCATCGAGTACGCGATGACGTTGTATGTGCATATGGTTTCTCGCTACTGGCTCGTGCCCGGCCTCGATATGTCCTCATCGCGTCCGGCGGGACATGTATTCGTGCAATTCCATTGCATTATTCACCGCGTCCCTCGGCTAGAGGCGGGGCACGTTATATTTACCGCGTCTCTATTAGATGGCGGGGCACGTTATATGATATGATGATGATGTGATGATATGGGGATGGCGGCCAGGATGGCATATGATGATTCCATTCACCGAGTCCCTCACTAGAGGGCCGGGTACGGTATATATATATATGATGACATGATGCATATGTAAATGATGATTTTACTTACCGCGTCCCTCTCTAGAGGGCGGGGGCACGCTATATGTTCATGTATATGATGATTTTACTTACCAAGTCCCTCATTAGAGGGCCGGGACACGATATATATGCATATGTACATGATTGCTATCTATTTATGTTTTCAGAGTCAAGCCTTATGATCTTCTGTACCCCTTATTCAGTATGCCCCTGTTTACTTTATTTCATGCTTTACATACTCAGTACATACTCCGATCGAATTTCTTTCATTGCGCAGTACACACCGGAAAGTAGAAGATGTTAGAAGAAGGTGTTCCGGCTCGGATTGGCGAGCTGTTCTATTTCTTCTGATAGTGTCGGGGGTATATGTGTTATGTTATCTTGGACCATGTTAGAGACTTTGCGAGACGAGTCACGTGTTATGTCGGTTTGTAAACATAAGCCGTATGTATTATGTATTATATTACGATTTCATAGGATTATAAATTTTATTTGACTTGAAAAAAGATGAAAAGCATGTTTGATTTCCGAAAAACTTTCATTATGTATTTATGTTATGATTTAAGGGCCATGACCATGAGTGTCACGAGAGTCGGCGGGTTCGCTAAACCATCTGTGAGGTCGGGTGCCCGTCACACCCTATCGGATTAAGGGGGTGTGACAAATTGGTATCGAGCGGTTCGTCTAGGGGTTGTCCAGAAAGTCGTGTTCGGAGAGTCACATTTATGGTGTGAAGCGCGCCACATTTATAAACAGGAGGCTACGGGGCATCTAGGGTGGTTACTCTTCTTTCACATCTTAGATCGTGCCATAGAGCCAAGTCGTAGGGAATGAGATTCCGTACGCTAACCTTTGATTTCAGCAGGAGAAGGGCAGCGACAGGGGAAAGTAATTAGCGATATTGGAAGCTACAAAGCGCGCAGGTAAGCAAAGGTATGAAAGATATATGTCGGGTAAGATATTGAAGTATGATTGAAATACAAGTTGAAGATTAAGAAGGGCAAGTAAACAAGGAAGCATAAGTGCGGGTGAGTTGGGCATACGAGGTATGTTCATTATTTTTACATCTTGTTGTTAATGTCGAGCCCCTCCGTGTGGCCGTGATATGATATGATACATGTATATATGTTGGCCCAGTGAGGCATTGTTGGTATTTTCTGTGTACAGGTTTTGAGATAGTAAGAAATATAGAGGAAACTCTGCCGAAATTTTCCCAAGAAATAAAAAAGAGAATGAGATATGGGTTTGTGATATACCTTGAAAGGTCGTGGCAATAGTAAGGATAGGATTTGACTAAGCTATGAGTACGGCCGACACCGAGAAAGAAGTAAATTGCTGAATTAGGGATAATAATGATTAGAAGGTCGATATCGGTACGGTAAAAAGAATTTGAAAAGGGCTTGTAATTCTAAGAGATGATTTAAGAAAAAGGGCTGGTGAATCTTGATGAAATGCTATTTCAGGTACCGACTGAATTGATAAGTAGGGGTGAATTACGACAAGTTTATAGTTAGGAGAAGTAGTAGCATAATTAAGACAAGAGTATAGAGGAAAAGAATTGCGATGGATATGAATGTATGGATAAGACAACTTATGAGATATTAAGGGTAAAGTGGATCAAAAAGGGTAAACGGCTAAGAAGTGTTATGCTATAGGATTGATTACGAATAAGACATAATGTGAATATAATGAGGATCGTTATGGAAATAAGTAAAGCCTAGTGAGAAAATGATCAGAACTATGATGTGATCTATGCAGCGAGAATATAAAGGCAAGTGTGAAACGGAAAAGCGAGCTATAGAACGAGTAAAGAAGGCTTGCCGAGTTCGGTAAGGAAAGTTTGGAATAAGGGTTATATAATAACAGAAATGATAGCGAGTGTAAGGAACGAAAAGGTAATCGGAAGAAGGAAGTAAGAAGGGAGCGAGATAACAGCATAGTAGTAGACCATGACATGTGCAGCCAAGGATACGAGTACTATAAGTGACAGAACTGTGAAAGACTCGGTCATGGAAAGAATGAGGAACGAGGAAAAATGAGGGCAGAAATCCAAAAGTCGACAACCGAGTATTTATAAGTAATGACGATCAAAGTGAGTTCATCGCCATCGGGGATCTGGAAGTTTTAGGACGAAAAGTAATCACATCCACAAGTGAAAAGCGAATATTGAGGATTGGAAAAAGGGCTAGAATAGTAATTGTGGAGTCAGAAGAATAAGAAACCCTTCCTAATTCGGAGGGAGATGTGTTGTGAGAACATTTTGGGATCTGTTAAGACTTCAACTTACTCCAGATTACGTGTTGAAGATCATGCAATAAAGTGGTCGTGATCATATCAGCATAAAGCATCATATTTCATTAGAGTTCCAAAGTTAAGCGTGCTGGAATGAGAGCAATTTTAGGATGGGTGACCCCCTGGGAAGTGTACTACAAATCCTATGAAGCCAGGCACAGGGGAGCCGAATGGAAAGCTAGAGTAGCCTAAGGGTAACTAGGATATACAGAGTGGGCGGACACCTCAAGAGGTCGCGTAGGCCGAGACGGACTAGACCAAGAAGAAAAGAAAGCGCATCACGGCTACCTTCTAGGAGGTGAGTTCGAGTAGCGTTTGGGAATATTTTTGGGAACGAGATGCTAGTACCGATATATATATAGAGGTATGCATGTGATACCTTGTACACGGCTATGCCAGCGGATATGTGTATTTCGGCAACCAACGTGCCGGTGTATGGAAGGCATTAACCGAACAAGGCAACGAGGTTTACGTATAAATGGCACAAATGTTACAAGGCAAGCGGATGCTGTTTTTGCTACAGGTTGAGCTTGGAAAATACTAATGCAATGATACTTGGAAAAGAAAGAAAGTGAGTAGATGAAAGGCAAGGCGGTCAGAATGTCGGAATAAAAAGTGCCGCCCAATTGAGAGTGGAAATACGGACATAGGGCGAGTATAATCGGATAAAGGTATAAGTGTACCCCTAAAGGGGGGAAGCGGATGTGTGGGATAACACTGCTATGCTAAGTCAAAGGTTAAGATGTGGGCAATAGAGTTGTTCGTCAATGATACTGTGACCTATGAGTAGTAAGGAGAAAAAAAAAATAGAAAACCTCCTATAGTAGGAAGCGGGATCACCGAAGGAATGAATAAAGGAAGGGAGAAGGGTAAGACAGGATCGGCCATAAGCGAATGTTAGGATGGAAGGAATGTGTGGAGCAGAGTGAACCCGGAGAAAGAAAGACCGTAACTAAGATGGAATGTACTTTATGCAAGTCGTACAAGAGTAGTTACGTTACCTATGAATATTTATATGCTAGGGAGGAGGCCAAGCGAATACTTAATGAGAAAAGTTTGGATTCGGTAGTAACAATATGGTTATGAGATTTTGGGCGCATTAAGGAAAAATGTGAAGATGGGTTAAGCCAAATTACCGAGATAAAAATTCGTACTGAGGACAAACAGAACATGGCTATGGTTGAACCCAAGACCTATCCCGACACCGGTGGTAAGATAAGAGAGGCGAAGACGGAGTAAAACATAAGAATTAGTGGAGCCACGCTAAAGTATTTCTTGGGCCAATTTAAGCACCTCCGTATATTCGCGTAAAGATTGCAACAACATGTGTGACAGGGAAGTTGAGAGCAAAAATCTGAGCAAAGGGACAATAGGAAAGTCCGAATTAAAGATAGAGAAATGACACGAGGCAATGTGCCTAGAAGGTTGCAAGTGGAGAAAAAGGAAATTATCAGATGATTTAAGCATGATGGTCAGAACTAGTTGGCTACTAAAAGAGGGTGAGTATGTGTGTCAACTTCTTTCAGGATAATACCGGTTGATGATAGTTAAAGCAGGGGTCGGCTATTAGCAGCTCAAGGCGACAGAAATTCTATAACGACAATCGGTATCGACACTTAGAATTTCAGAGTGGCGAGTGGGTATGCTTGAAGACATCACCCATAGAAGTGTAACGAGATTCGACAAGAAAGAGAAGCTTAACCCGAGATATATTGGGCTTTATTATATTGTACATAAAGCAAGAAGGTTGCGTACTGAGGACGTAGCTTCCGTAAGGTGTGGTGGCGGAACAATAACAGTAAGGAGATGACTTGAGAAGCGGAAGAGGAGATGAAGGAGAAATACGATTAGTAGATGAGCTTATCTGCTATGGTAATAAAGGAAACCCCCGAGATCCTTATAAGACCTTATGCGATTAGTTGAACATTCGAGGACGAATGTTCTAAAGGGGGGAAGGATGTTATATCCCGTATCTTGTACGTTGGAATATTTAAGTTGGTTGCGACAAGTTATGGGCAAGGCTATTTTTTTTTTTCGACTTTGTTTTAAGGCATAAGTTGCTTATGATTTTATGGATATGGAATATTAAGGAATTTGGGGTTAAAAGTGAATTATGAAAAGTTGAACATTTCATGAAAATTTGGGGCTAGAAGTTGAAATAAAATTTCATGAAATTAAAGGCCATGTGGCCGGCCACATGGATGTGGGCCATGGTCCACATGGATGTTTTATATATGAGCTTAGAATATGACTAATTGATCATCTTCATTATTTTTCATCCATTAGAAATTTCAAGAAAGTGGGAGAAAGAACAAGAAAGGCCATTCGGCCATGAGCTTAGCCGAGCAAGCCTTGGAAATTTGTCAAGAAAAATTATTTCCTTCTAGCAATTCAATCAATTGGAAGGCCCTCTACAACGTGGAGTAGTTGTTGGAGCAAGAAAACCGTTCGTTGTTGTCATGAACAAGTCTAGCCGAATAGAGAAGTTGAAGGGAAAAGGTGAGGTTTAATCTTCTTTACATATTTTATGGGTGTTTGTGCATGTTGTGATATGTAGAAACGAATGAAATTCATGAAAGTAGGGATGTTGATGTTGAACCGTGGATGTTGAGTTTTGGCCGTGTATGTGTGGTGTAGTGTAGTGAAGAACTAATTTCATTTGGTATGTTTAGGATGTTATGTTGTGGATTTTATGTTGTAAAATGAAAGTTAAATGATTCAAATTGAAGTGTGGTTGTCGTTGGGCTGTTTTAGAACTAATGTGATTTTAGTATAGTTTCTTGTATTTATAATAATAATGTTGTTAAAGTGTGGTTCGTTGGCGTAGTTTGTGAATTTTGAAGAAAGAAATGTGTTGTCGTGGTTCCTATGGAAGTGGAAGATTTCGGGTTCTATGCTATATTGGATGGGTTGTTTTGAATATTGTGCGGATTATTGGAAGCATTCTTGAATCCTGTTTGAATGATCTCGGATTAGTATTTGAATATGTGAGCGTCGATGTTGACTTGAATGTATGTAGTTGAATTGAACATAAATGGAATGTCGTCGAATTATGTGGAAGAAGAGTTCCTAATGTTAGAATGCGTTTTGAATTAATTATTGATGTTGTTTATATGGTTGTTGGTATTGTTGTCGAAGATTTGGCCGAGTTGAATTCTCGGGGTGGTTGAATTTATAGGGGAAATGCTGCCCAAATTTTTGTAGATGGAGTGATGACTTGGAATTGAATTCTTCAGTGCTTGCGACTAATATTGGATGTCTAATGACGTTGTTGTAGATTTGGGAAGCCGACACTTAAGTTTGGATTAGCTTAGGAAGCGGACGAGGTATGTAAAGCTTACTCTTTCCTTCTTTTGGCATGTCTTAGACATAAGTAAGATATGACAGGATTTGTGCCTTGGAGTAATTCCACTCTTAAGTTCCGAGCATGTATATGATTCTTATTTGCTTCGTGATGTTGACATTCTTCATATGGTCCTTAAGTCTTATGTATGCTTGGATTTCAAATATTGCATAAAGAATTTTGTTCTTAAAAGATTCTATGTCTAAAAACGTCCGTAACTTTCGTAGATAAAACCGGATTGTTTTGATACGCTCGCAAATGATTCTATAACGGGTAATGACTTTAACTTTCATGTGCGGGCCCGGATTGGTTTGACGTATATCCGTGTTCCCCGAGATTTTCTTTTGTATAGTCCTAAAGACTGTTTTTTGAAAGAACTTAACATGATTTCCGTTTTGACTCTCGAGCGTCGACTGCTTACTTATTCATTGAGTCTGTGATGATGATTTATGTGCATATGGTTTCTCACTACTCTGCTCGTGCCAGCCTCAATATGTCCTTCACTGAGTCCCGGGCCAGGACATGTATTCGTGCAATTCCATTGCATTATTCACCGCGTCCCTCACTAGAGGGCCGGGGCACGTTATATTTACCGCGTCCCTCATTAGATGGCCGGGGCACGTTATATGATATGATGATGATGTGATGAGATGGGGATGGCGGCCAGGATGACATATGATGATTCCATTCACCGAGTCCCTCACTAGAGGGCCGGGCGGTATATATATATATATATATATATATATATATATATGATGACATGATGCATATGTAAATGATGATTTTACTTACCGCGTCCCTGCGTAGGGCGGAGCACGCGCTATATGTTCATGTATATGATGATTTTACTTACCAAGTCCCTCATTAGAGGGCCGGGACACGATATATATGCATATGTACATGGTTGCTATCTATTTATGTTTTCAGAGTCAAGCCTTATGATCTTCCACCCTTATTCAGTATGCCCCTGTTTACTTTATTTCATGCTTTACATACTCAGTACATACTCCGTACTGACCCCCTTTCTTCGGGGGCTGCGTTTCATGCCGCGCAGGTACACCCAGATGAGTAGAAGATGTTAGAAGAAGGTGTTCCAGCTGGATTGGCGAGCTCCATTTCTTCCCGGAGTCTTTGCCGTGTCAGGGTATATGTGTTATGTTATCTTGGACCATGTTAGAGACTTTGCAGACAGAGTCACGTATGTGATATGTCAGTTTTGTAAATGGCTCCATAAGCCGATGTATTGTTATGCATTATATTACAGATTTCATACGATTATAGATTTTATTTGACTTGAAAAAGATGAAAAGCATGTTTGATTTCCGAAAAACATTCATTATGTATTTATGTTATGATTTAAGGGCCCAGTATGACTATGAGTGTCACGAGAGTCAGCCGGTTCGCTCGGCCCTAGGTAAGGGTCGGGTGCCCATCACACCCTATCGGATTAAGGGTGTGACATATATAGTCATCATACCATAGCAAATCTGATAGAGTTAGACATGACTGAGTTTGATGTCATTATGGGTATGGATTGGTTGGCTTCTTGTTATGCTAATGTTGATTGTAGAGAAAAGATAGTTCGATTTCAGTTTCCAGGAGAGCCGATTATAGAGTGGAGAGGGAATACAGCATCGCCGAGAGGTAAGTTTATTTCATACCTCAAGGCAAGGAAGATGGTTAGAAAAGGCTATATTTATCATCTGGTTCAAGTGCATGATATGAAAGCAGAGATATAGACTCCTCAGTCAGTCCCGGTAGTTAATGGATTCCCAGATATATTCCCAAATGAACTTCCAAGTCTTCCTCCAGAGCGGGAGATAGAGTTCACTATAGATGTATTGCAAGATACTCAACCCATATCTATTCCTCCTTATAGAATGGCACTTGTAGAGCTGAAGGAATTAAATGAGAAACTGAGAGACTTGTTAGAAAAAGGCTTCATCAGGCCTAGTACATTACCTTGGGGAGCACCGATACTATTTTTGAGAAAGAAAGATGGGTCGCTGCGGATGTGTATTGATTATAGGCAGCTGAATAAAGTAACGATAAAGAACAAGTATCCTCTCCCCAGGATTGACGATCTATTTTACCAGTTGCAGGGTGCTAAGTGTTTTTCGAAGATAGACTTGCGGTCAGGTTATCATCAGGTGCGGGTAAAGGAGGCAAATATTCCGAAGACGGTATTCAGGACCCGATACGGGCATTATGAGTTTAGAGTGATCTCTTTTGGGCTGACCAATGCTCCAGCGATGTTTATGAATTTGATGAACCGGGTATTCAAACCATTCCTAGATACGTTTGTTATTGTATTTATTGATGATATTCTGGTTTATTCAAGTTCAGAAGAGGAGCATGCAGACCATTTGAGGACAGTACTTAGGGTACTCCAACACTAGAAGTTGTATGCTAAATTTTCTAAGTGCGAATTATGGTTGACTTGAGTAGCATTCTTAGGGCATATTATTGGAACTGACGGTATTCGGGTAGATACGCAGAAGATTGAGGCAGTAAAGACTTGGCCCAGACCTACGACACCTATTGAGGTATGCAGTTTTCTGGGGCTAGCAGGATATTACAGGAGATTCGTAGAAAAGTGTGCCTCGATTTCAGTGCCTTTAACAAGGCTAACTCAGAAGGCAGCTAAGTTCCCCCGGATCGATGCTTGTGAGCAAAGCTTCCAGTTGTTGAAAGACAAGTTGACTACGACTCCAGTTCTAACTCTTCCTGAGGGACCAGATGACTATGTTATTTATTGTGATGCTTTAGGTGTTGGACTAGGTTGTGTATTGATGCAGCATGGCAGGGTTATAGCCTATGCCTCCAGACAGCTCAAAAAACACGAGAAGAATTATCCTACTTATGATCTGGAGTTAGCAGCAGCGATTCATGCCTTAAAGATATGGAGGCATTATTTATATGGTGTTCATATTGATATTTATATGGATCACAAGAGTCTCCAATATATCTTTAAGCAGAAAGAGCTGAATTTACGACAGAGACGGTGGCTAGAGTTACTAAAGGATTATGATGTTGATATTCTATACCATCCAGGGAAAGAAAATGTTGTAGCAAATGCTCTTAGCCGTAAATCTATGGGTAGATTAACAGATGTGCAGCCAGAAAGGAAGGAGATGGTTCATGAGATTTACCTATTAGCCTTGGAGTCCGTTTGGCTAATTCGGGAGATAGTGGAGTTTTGTTCGAGAAGTTGCTGAGTCCTCTATCATAGAAGAGGTAAAGAGACATCGATGCGAGGACCCTCATTTCCGCAAGATAGAGATACAGCTCTTCAAAAGGAGAAGACCCCATTCGAGGTTACACCTGACGGAGTGCTATGGTATAGAGGCAGATTGTGTGTACCTGATGTTGCAGGGCTACGACGGCAGGTTATGGGAGAGGCACATTATGACCGTTATTCTGTTCATCCAGGGTCAACGAAGATATATCATGACCTCAGATGCTTATATTGGTGGGATGGCATGAAAAGGGACATAGCGGAGTTTATTGCTCAGTGCCCGAATTATCAACAGGTTAAGGTCGAGCATTAGAAGCCTGATGGATTATTGCAGGAGATAGAGATTCCAACTTGGAAATGGGAAGTGATTAATATGGACTTTATTACAGGTTTACCTCGCACTCAGCGGAAGTATGAACCTATATGGGTTATTGTGGATAGGCTGACAAAATCAGCCTATTTTCTTCCAGTCAGGACTACTTATTCAGCAAAAGACTATGCGAGGTTATACATCAGAGAGATAGTGAGACTTCATGGGGTTCCCACATCTATTATATCGGACAGAAGAGCTCGATTTACGGCTAACTTCGGAGATCGTTCCGAAGGATTGGGGACACAAGTGAGTCTTAGCACGACGTTTTACCCTTGACCGATGGGACGGTGGCCGAGCGTACTATTCAAATGCTAGAAGATATGTTGCGAGCCTGTATTATTGACTTCAGAGGTAGCTGGGATGATCATTTTCCACTTATTGAGTTTGCTTATAATAATAGCTACCATTCTAGTATTCAGATGGCACCGTATGGGGCCTTATATGGGAGGAAGTGCAGGTCACCTATCGGTTGGTTCGATGTTGGTGAGACTAAGTTGATAGGCCCAGACATGATTCAGCAAGCTATTGATAAGGTGAAGCTTATTCGGGGGAGAGATTATTGGCGACCCAAAAGTCGACGAAGTCATATGCGGATAATCGACGTCGAGACTTAGAGTTTCGATTGGTGATTGGATATTCTGAAAGGTATCACCCATGAAAGGGTGTGATGAGATTCGGCAAGAAGGGGAAGCTCAGCCCGAGGTACATTGGGCCTTATCAGATTGTTCGTAGGGTAGGCAAGGTTGCCTATGAGTTAGACCTACCATCTGATTTGGAAGCGGTACATCCAGTCTTTCATGTATCAATGCTTCGTAAATGTATTGGTGACCCTTGTAGAGTATTTTCTGTAGATGATGTCCAGGTAACGGAGGAGTTGTCTTTTGAGGATAGCCCTATAGCTATACTTGATAGCCAGGTTAGAAGGTTACGTATTAAGGATGTGGCTTCCGTCAAAATATTGTGGCGAAATAATAATAGGGAGGAGGTGACTTGGGAAGCCGAAGACGAAATGAAGAAAAAGTATCCTTACTTGTTTCCTATGCCTGCAAGTAATTCAATTCCTTACTTGACTATATTGATTGGTAAATGAGGCATCTGTGGGTTGTTGTATGCAGGTTGGTAGGTATAGCTATAGAGGAGACTCTGCCAAAAATTTTATAAGACTCTATAGACTAGTTTAACATTCGAGGACGAATGTTCTTAAGGGGGGAAGGATGTTATATCCCGTACTTCTGTACGTTGGATTATTCGTAAGTTAACCGACATAAGCTCGGAGGACAAGATTATCTTCGAGGTTATACGATATTAGAGATGCTTATTGTCACATCTTGTATTTTCATTCAACGTATACATGACTAAGTTGAGAGAAAGGAAATTTGGGAAAATATAAACGAGATGCTTGCTTACCCGACGTGCTTTCTTAACCTACTTACTTTCCGTCCTACTTGCTTGAGTAGATGATAAGTTAACGACAAGTAGGTGATGCACCTACTTAAAGTGTATGGACCTAGTTAAAAATAGAAAGGAAAAGGATAGAGATGGGGCGATCGAGGGCGCCCCCAATACCCATCAGCCCAAGCCCTTTTAGGAGACTATATATATATACATAAATCACCTCATTTACACTTAGAAACAACATAAAAATCTCTCCCCACGTTCTCAAGGCAGTAGCCCTCTTTCTCTTAGTGGTCGTTTGGTGCATGGCCAAAATTATCCCGGGATTATAATCCTGGGACTAATTTATCCCATATCTTGGGACTATTTTATACCATCTAGGAGATGGTATAAAATAGTCCCAGGATAAGTTGTATAAGAAGGTATATCCCAGCTTATACCATGGGATGCATTTTATACTTTGTTTGGTACAGGATAAATTTATACCTTCTACCAAACATGGTATAAAAAATTAGTGTTGGGATATCCCAGCTTATACCAGGCACCAAACGACCCCTTAGGGTTTATAAGTGTTCTTCTAACATTTCTTACAAAACAGCCCCTAAAACCCCATAAACTCTAGGTGATTTACATCCCTTTTCAAGTTGATGTTGAAGGGAAGATTAAAGCTTGTTAGAATCTAAACCAAGAGCAATATTTCTACATAAAAGGTAAGGGTTAAACTTCTATTTTCTTCCCCCACGAACTAAATTGACTGGAGCACTTTAAAGGGAAGAAATTGGAAAGAGACCGCATAAAAATCAACTTTAAGTTGCTAGGTTTATTGGTCGTTTTGACTCGTTTTGTGTTGTTGTTGAGATATCTCTTTGATACTATTCCTATAAGTTTTGGAAGGTAAAAGGACATGGATAGACCCATATAATTGAAGAGTAGTAGGCTCATAGTTCGTCGTTACGTTTCAGGTCGATTAACACTAGTATGATAATCGTTTTGTGCGGAAGTGAACATATGTAGGAGCTGCTTTTGCTGTGAGTTAATTGAGGACTTCTAATCAAGGTAAGGTTTCAATTATTCTTTATGTATATGAGCTAGCTGAAGCATTACTTATATTGGCTTGTCAAGAATTTGTGAAACATCGACAAGAAGTCCTAGTCTATTATTGAATGTTGACCTAATGGATTGTGGAGGTTAGTCTTGTATTGTTGGAGGGCTGGACGTGTTGTTGATTGTTATTTTCATTGTTGTTGATATTGTTAATGTGTGAAAAAATTCTGGAAAGAAGAGGAGTTCAAAACTATTGTTGTAGGATCGGAAACTGAGCTTGTCGCTCGCTATGCTATGATTATGAATTTTTGGGATTGTTCTTGTGGTATTAAGGAGCTGGATTGATAGTGTTAGTTGCTGATGTTGTTAATATTGTTGTTGGTTGCTGTTTTGGATTTCAGAAATAAAGAAATGTAGGGGAGGTGTTGCCCAATTTTCTAGATATGAGCTACTAGCTTAGAAATCTATTTCAAGCCCTTTCATAGCTTAACCATAGTTTTAATGTCTTGAGGTAGGTTGAAGTATTACGGGCAGTACACACACACACACATACATATATAGTGAGTTGTTGTTAAGCACAAAGGTATGTAAAGCTATCCCTTCTTCCTTCTTTGGCATGAATTACATAAAATGAATAAACGACGAACACATGTGACTCCAATGAACTCTAGTTCTCAATAGTACTTGACATGATAGTTGTCTTTGGTCCCTCAAGTGTTAGTTCATCCAATCTATTCTCTCTAATCCCAAATAATGATTCATTTTGTACATGATTGCCCCTAGTACTAAGTGTTCTCACATCAATAATAACACTTTCAAAAGATATTCTAAGATAACAAGATTGTGCATTCACAAAAGAGTCTTCATACAGGATTATGAGTTACTAATGAAAGGCTTGGCATTCGTATACATTTTCATTGCATCATTTCACCGAGTCCCTTACTAAAGGGCGGGGTACGGTATATATATATATATGGATTTCACCGAGTCCCTTACTAAAGGGCCGGGTACGGTATATATTTACATAACCACGGATCAGCTGGCTTTTCTCACCGAGTCCCTTACTAAAGGGCCAGGTACGATATATATGTATGTATATGACTTCACTCACCGAGTCCCATAATGGGTCGGGTACGGTATACAGAGTATATATATACATGACTCACGACATAAGGTACAAATGCATTGGTATCCCTTGATTATCATACTTATCTCCTGTCATCTTTTCACTCACTCATGATCTTCATTACTGTACTTCATGCTTTACATATTCAGTACATTTTTCATACTGACCCCCTTTCTTCGGGGGCTGCGTTTCATGCCCGCAGGTACAGACACTCAGTTTGGTGATCCTCCAGCCTAAGACTTTTGCTCAACTGCTTGGAGAGCTTCATTTTTCCGGAGCTTGAGTTATTTTGGTATAGATCCTTTGATATAGACTTATGCACATCCAGGGGTACGGCGGGGCCCTGTCCCGTCATATTTCACTATTATACTCTTAGAGGTCTGTAGACATGTGTGGGTTGTATATATGTTTTGGTCAACTATATCGACGTAGTTCATTTTGGATATTCCCGTATATAGTGGCAGCCTTATCGGCTTGCATATTTTGTTATGTTTTGTTAGGTCGTGACTCCTCGGAGACAAGTTCATTACGATATATGACATTACGAGTCTATAGCTTCGTTTTTACAAATTTCCATATTGTCCTTTGTTTCGGTACCGATTATATCTAGGTGTTCATATATATGAGTGTCCAGCTCGGGCACTAGTCATGGCCCATCGGGTTGAGTCGTGACATCCAGCTCATTACCATGTACTGGTTGATGAGAACGGATCCGGCACAGTTACAAACTGGCTATGCTATATGTGCAAGGTGCACACGTTCGGTCTCCACGAATCTACTAGCCTATTCTGCACATTTGGTTGCCCGTTGTGCACGATATTACATTGAGGATGATGCGGTAATCATGGAGAAATGAAAATGCTCAAGAAGTCAAAGGGACCAGGTCTCAGTGGTGCTGCAAAGGAAGCCGACTCTTAGCTACTAGCTAAAGACTGAAAATATTTGTCTAGACCTACTCCTCCTTAGTTCTTGAGCCCCCCTAGTCCTCCTGAATATCTGACCCTTTGTATTCCATCGCTTAATGACTATGACACTCATGGCAGTTTAAGTATCATATTTTGTACTGACTGAGACTACTATGTTTTTGATATGCTTAATCTAATTTGGGAAATTACTCTGATTTGTGCAATGATTTTAAAACTTGTTGTTACTATTCTTGCTTATGTTGTGTTGCCCTAGTGGCCATGAGTTAATGCTACTGAACTTCTTTTTGGCCTGTGCTACTTTTATTACTCTTTTCAATGATGCTAAAAGGGGGAAGAAAACAAAGCGGTGGGAAAGAGAGGAAGAATGATGAGGGAGAGCAATATATAAATAGTGTCTCTAAGTTTGTCATCATCAAAAGGGGGAGGGGGGGGGGTGAAGACTATGAGCCCGTTTGGATTGGCTTATAGCTTAAAGTTGTTATAGTGAAAAAAAATAAGTTCAGTAGTCCATCTTATTTTTTTTGGCTTATAAGCTGCTTTTAGATAAACTAAGTTAAATGGGTCCAATTATTTTTTTGAGCTTATTTTAAGCACAAAATGACTTTAAGCTGGCCAGCCAAACACTCAAAAAAAGCTGAAAACAGCTTATAAGCCAACTTATAAGCCAATCCAAACGGGCTCTATATGCTTTGATGATTGTCAAACCTCGTGAAACCAGAGAGAGCGAGAAACTCGGTCCTTAATATGGCCTCTCCATACATCTCACAGTCTCAAGAATATAATCGATATATGTGAGAGAGACATGTGCGAAAGATAAGGGGAACCGTGAAAAAGGGAAAGAGGACTGTAAGCTGGGCAAGTGAAGGACTGATCCGCAGGGGGAACAAGTGGGAATCTGGTTCTCAAGGGGAACTTTGTCTATGAGTTTACCATAAAAAGGGGGAAATTGATATGTCATGACATGTTTTAATGATTTGACAAACCTTACTCAAAAAATCGGAATACTACTATATATCTCGAGGTCTGAGTCTTAGGGGGAACAAATGAGGTATCTGGGTAAGGGATCTGGTCCTTAGGGGGAATACAAAGGATGTCACTTTGTCATCATCAAAAAGGGGAAAATTGATAAGAACTGATGTGTTTTGATGACATGACAAACCCTAAGGAACCCGTATACTGATTACACCAGTTGCGTCCGAACTTGGTTAACCTTATGATATCTCATATCTTCGCTTTTCTAACATGCTCCTTGGAAGAATCGGATATGCGGGGGATTTGCTCATATATGAGAGACCAGATATGTTGATTTAGAAGGACCAGATGGGATTAGGTCTCCAGCCTTCTCAGCCAACAATGCAACCGTAGAGCTACTGACAGTGTATCAAGTACTTACAACTTGTTCGAAGAGTAGATGAGGAACCAGGTTCCTCCAGATAAAGGTCCTGGTCACTGAAGCTGAAAGTCCAAATCCACAGCTGTAAAGTGTGCAGCTAAAAAGTACAATGCAGCTGTACAACAGTACCTTAGCAAGGCCGAATTGATTAACTGTTCAGATCTCATGAGCAGTCTCCTCCACTCTCTCTATCTCTCTCTCTCTTTCGCCCCGTGCATATAAAGACATCATCTTCTAAGAGAAGACTTATTATTGCACAATCCAAAAATCTCTCCATACAAAGTGCAAGTCTCCACCTTTTAAGGTGTTCCTCAAGAACAAAGCCTTAGCGACTGGAAGGACCAGGTCCAGAACTGGAGATGTTTTAGGTCCTTAGGTTCTTTGAGTCTTTATTTTTTTATGCTTAAACCGTAAACCTACTCTTCCATAAAAAGATGCTATTTGTAGGTGTTCTAAATTCTTAAGGTTGCTTCCACAAGTTCTTGAGTGGTACACTAGGCTAGAGTTAGCTTAGTTGTATTAGTGTATGGCTAGAGTTAGTCACTGTGGTGAATTCTCAAAGGGTGCCTTTGAGTGGTACACTAGGATGGAGTGAGTCTAGTTGTATTAGTGTGCTTGACTAGGGGTAGTCAAGTGTGAGGGTTGCATAAGCGTTATTGTAAGGGTGAGAGGTTATAGGAGTTAACTTCTAGCTTGCAATAGAGTTGTAACCTGAGTTTGTTCGGTTAGTGGAGTTAAAATCCTACTGGGGTAGGTCGTGGTTTTTAATCCCTTGAGCAAGGAGTTTTTCACGTAAAAATCTTGTGTTGATTCTCGTACTGCACTGCATAAGGGAACTGGTACACAACCAGGTCCCTCATATATTGTTTGGTGGACGCACAGCCTATAACATGGTTGACCAAACATCCGGGGTTACCAAACTCAGATTTGAATTTTGAAAGTTCTTTTAGGTTCTAAACGTGATTTATGACTTCATTGGATGGTTTGGACGAATTTTGAGGGGTTCGGGAGTGATTCAATCACTTGGTTGGGATACTAGTTAAGTTTATGAGTTCGGGTTCTAGCTGAATAATTGTTTAAAGGATTATTTAGTTACTCACCATTCTTCATTTCTTGTATATTTGACACATATGATCTGTTAAAAGTATTTTTCCCGTACTGTATATGTGCCTCGTGTGGAATTTGACTTCCATACTCTCACATGATCCAGATAGATCTGGTTCCGAGTGGAGTTATCTAATAGATCTAGTTCATAGTGGGTATATGGACCTCGTGAGTCCCCCATGAGTCACGTTTACCTGACATAAGGAGCATGTATATACTGAATGCATTCTAGCCATTACATTGCATCACATCTCATCCTTGTATGATTTATTGATGTGTTTGGACTCATCTTTGGATTCTTGGGAAGAATCATATTTATTTGCTCATTTGGTTCGGCTTGAGAATTATCTAGTTTGTAGAGTTATATTACCTCCTATTTGTTTAGTTGTTGATTCATGATAATTAGCTGATTAGTGGGTTTATCCTATCCCTTGGATGTTCGAGTTTGACTCTACAAATTTGTTGAGTTATTTACTAACCAAGTGTAGAGGTAAGCATTGAGAAGGCCAACCCTCGCCAACAGTTCAGTTTAGGGTTGATCTGCGATGCTGCTCATTACACCTGTTTCCCATACTCACTCTACATTTGTTGCATATTTTGTGTGCAGGTTCAGTTTTGCGAAGGAGTGTAGACTAGGTACATTTGATTGGTATGAATTGCTCTTGGAGCTATCAAGGTGAGCTATTTGGCTGATCCGCATCACCGGATTCCATTTCCCTACTATTGTTTTTCTAGACAGCTATGTTGTTATTTTAGACTTGAAAATCTATATTAGCCGTTCTTGTACTTATGACACTAGGTCTTGGGAGATGCACCGTTTAATTTCCACATACTTTTGGTTATGAAATACCGTTAACGACTATTTAGAAATATTATGTCGTGACAACTATCCAATGAAGAAAGAGGAAAAGCCCACATCTAAACAAATTATTAAAAATTCAACAGTTTTTGACAACTTATTCAAATAGACTTAACAAGTCCAAATAGGATAGCCGTGCCGTGACTCATGAGGCTGGAGTTCTGGTTAACCCATAAATAAGAGAAATAATTACGAGTTTGAGCCAATCGGGTATCTAGTTTGCCTATTTAGGCCCAACTTCTTGATTTTTACATGATTTAGCCCAACGTTAGCACTTAAGCCAAATATATTTTAAAACCATAGCCATCGTTTCTCTTTTTTTTCCCCCCCTCATCTTCTCTCTTCGTTTGAAGCCCCTTAAGTTGTCGTCCATTCATCCAAACATCAAATTTCCACCATTGCCACATCGAGTTCATCTCAGTCATTGCCAAGCAAAAACCATGCCAGAACCCTGCACCTTCTCCATCTCCCCCCCACTTTATAGAAAAAAATAGTCATAACGTTATACAATCAATGCGTTCTCTATTAGAATTTTTAATTTTTAATGTGAGAGTGACGAGAAGAAAAGGCATCACAAAAAATTACGCCATTGTGATTAAAAATCGCTTATCGAGCGGATTGGGCGGATAATTGCGCTTAATAGTTCGGCTTACCGGTTATCGACTTTTAATGTACTAATCTGTTAGCCAGCTGATAAGATATCGGTTGATTCGGTATCAAATTAGCAATTATCAGACGATGTATCGGCTAAATTTAAGAGACAATAAAAATTAAAATCACAACAACAACCTTTGTGTGTAAAAGAAAAAAAAGAGGAACGCAACAATATTGATGAATTGTATGCTCTGATGCTAGGCAGTTGAAACTTGCAAGCAATATTGAAAATACAAGTAGATCCATAGAAACATATACTGTACTGAACACATTCATGGTTCCTACCAATAGTTCATTATTAGCATGCGCTACGAGAACTTTTAAAGTTTATTCAATCATAAGCCTAACTTGAACTTTTGTTACTTTTTAGCGTCATGAAACAAATAGGTAATACTTGAATAATCTAGACAAACTAAGAAGGGGCTTTAGCTTTAGGGTTTACAGTAGATACTTTATACATCTAGGGGTAAAAGTGTAAATATGATAATTCTTAAAGGGTTAACGGTTCATCCGATAAGGAAATTGAGTAATCCGCCCCCCGCACCGATAACAAAACAATTGTAACAAAACAATGGAATCTTCAACATCGTTTACTTTATAATGTAGATTTGTATAACAAGTGTATCCATATTGTATAACAGTTTAATAACACCGTTCATACATAATTATACAGAGCAGATACATTATTTATACTCTATAATGTATAAATATATGTAATGTATAGTGGTGTAAAAAAGTGTATATATATTGTGATACATCATGTTATATAAACTTGAATTGATTTCGTGTGTTTATAATTGATTATACAAAGTATATACATTATATATACAAAGTATCTATAATGGTTAAATATAGCTATACAAAATAGATACATTATCTATATACCGATGATACAGTGGGCTACATCAACTGTAAACTAGATGTGTGAGTCAAGTTTCCTGAATTATTTTGGTCCTTGATGTATAATGCTTGATAGATGCAATCCTCAATGTATGTAAAATATGATTATTGTCCAAAACTTTATAATTTTAACGGTTCACTTGTTTTTTTTTTTCCCTTTTTTTCTTTTTTCAAATATACCACTAGGCAGTAAAAAATATATACTAACAGTTATTATTACGTTTTCGACCGTCTCTCTCTTCTCCTCGCACAGACCCAAACACTTCTCCATTTTCTAAAACACTGCAATTTACTCTCTTTATTTCTCTCCATTTTCATTCCATCAACAACATCACTCATTTACCCACTACTTGAATCTTGCCCTCAGTGCACTCCGATAAATAAAAGGTAATTTCGTATTTTTCCCTTTTCAATTCTTGATATTTGTTGATTTTTTTTTTAATTTTATTTTACATAAAAGTAGTTGTTTTTTTCTTTTTGGTTACTGGATAAATGTAACAGATATAAGTAATTGTTGGGTTTTCTTAAAATTATTTCACTTTGAAGAAAGTAATGGGAAGTACAGATTTTTATTTTAAAAACAAAGTATTAATTGATTGTGTGTATGATTTTTTTGTAAAGTTGATTGCTTTAAGGTTAATTGTACTGTGCTAGAGATTTTATTGTTGCCCTTTTCAATTTTTGATCTGTATTGATTTAATTTTGTATGTGAATTTATTATTTGTTGGTTTATTGAAAGAGGTTCATTAATTAAGTTTTCTTTGTGGACCTTTAGACATAAAAAATGTGAAATTTGAAAAAAATGGTATTTGGAAATTGAAGTTGTTTGGACATGAATACAACTTGGAAAAATGTTGAACTTTTTTGTGAGTGATTTGGAGTGAAAAATGTGAAAACAGGTATTTGGAGTTTTTCGAATTCCGGAAAATTGTAACAATTCTATGTCCCAACATGATTCCGGAAAAAAAGTGATTTAAGAATGAACTGTTAAGTTTTAGGGTTTAGGACTAAAATGATCATATTTAGCATACGTGAAGGACTATATCTATTTAAGTGTTATATATCAAGGACCAAAATAGTCCAATCCTCATACATTAAGGATCATTTTGATCAATTTCTCTGTTGGTCTGACCAGAAACAGGGCCATTGCAAAGTTAATTCGCAATGAGAAGAAGCATAGCTCTTTGTCGGAGAGGACTAAGATCCTACTGTACTGACGCCAGAGATGGATCTCAGAGCTCCAAACTCAAAATATTTGATCGTCATCTTAAGCGTATGCAAGTAAAGCTTCTTCTTTTTGTGTAAAAATTTAAATTTTTAAATTTTTTTCGGTTTCACTTACTCATTTATACTATGCATTTTCTGTTGGATATCCATGGTTTGCAGCGTGATAGAGCGGCTTGGTTGATGAAGCGTAAGGATTCTCTTGTTGATACTGTGGCTGAGAATCTACTAGATCGATTGGAGGTATTCAGTTTAACCTTCTTTTTCCAAGGTATTCAGTTTAACCTTCTTTTTCCCTTACTTTTTCTTGCAAGGTATTTGGTTTATGATAATATATTTATGTTTGAACCATACTACAAAAAGATAATTTTTACTTTTTGCGTCCTGTTCATTTCTACTTTTGAGTATAATATTTCCTCCCATCCTTGCTGAAAGGTTGACACTGAGAAAACAAGCAGACAGAGACACTGATTAGGGAAGAGAAAGTAATGGCATACAAAAGGAGAGATGAATAAGAGGAAATTATGAGCATATTCTACCATCTAAATATCTAATAATAAACTTCATAAAGTTTCAACTGGTTGGAAAGGGTTTATGGTAGTAAACTGTCGGCCAATACTTTGAAAAGTCATATGCAAACCATGTCCATATTTTTAAGCATCCTACCTCAAATGGGTCAGCTAGAATGAGTATCCCTTGGTTCTATTGAATGCTACATCTTCAAACTAACAAGAATTAATTCACCTTTTCATGATGTCATTACTTTACTCCCGTGGTCTATGCTCTATTTGCTATCCTTCAAAATACAAAAACGTATGAGTAGTTGCCCCTTCTGCAGCTTGATGAATTTAGTGTGTTGATAGAGAAATATATCGGTTCAGTTGTGCTGTTCGTTAAATAAAAATTAAATGAGCCTATCTTATTAAGGTTTACACATTATGTTTAGAATGATGCCTAATTTTTAACACATATGCGGCCCCTCAAATTTGTTAGTTTTTTTCCATTTAGACACCTAAACTAAGCTTTGTTCCTATTGAACACTTATTTTATACTTAAAGTGTACCCATTAGACATATCTTGATGACATGGCAAGCAGCTTGTCCTTCCACATGACCTTGGGCGCGTAAGTGGCCAAACAGATAAATCTTCACCGGAAAAGTTTATCTCCGGCCTCTTTGTGTTTCAACTCCGGTCTTCTCCATATTTCCAGCCAGTTTCTTCTTCTTCAAAGCCTCAATCTCCTGCCAAATCAATGTTCAACTTTCCTTGACTTCCTTTTCTCGTTTAAGCCAAAAAACCCCTAGCAAAGAAAAATCATCTTCTGTGGGCAACAAACGGTCGTGGAAGCTAAGGTGAAGCTACAAGAATGCCTAAAATTACGAGAATAATTAAATTGAAATGTTGGTAAAAGAAGTAGAGAAGAACCAGAGAGCAAATCTTGAAGTGGTTAGTCAGAAGGTGCATGGGGTGATCTGGCGCTTTGAGACCCAATCCGATGACCTATATCTGATTTTTCTTCGGATACGAGCGCCACCCTTGCCGGATAAATGGAGTTTGTTGAAAAAATTTTGATATATGATTTTCTTTTCCGGGCAAATTCTCCTCTACCTTGCCAGAATCCTTTTCCGGCCTACTCATCCACTTTCTTCTTTTTTCCCTTCAAATTTTGGCATTTCTCTTCAACACTTGTCTATTTTTTACTGGTTATATTTGCCAGATCATAGAATTTTGACATCTTGTGCACACACCTTAGCCTGTTAATTAGAATCTTTAACTATTGTTTCAATAGGTTTTAAATTTTGGATAAGTTCAGGTGTTCAATAGGAACAAGGCTTTGTTTAGGTGTCTAAATGGATAAAACTGACAAGTTTGAGGGGCTACATGTGTATTTGTCCTTTTTTAATTGGTGAATGCGCGTTTGTTATAGTAAATTTTGACATCTTGTGCTCTAATGTACTTCCTGTTACTATAAGATCTTTAACTATTGTTTAAGAAACAACTTCAATCAGTTTTAATGTATTTTTGAGAATTCTACTTCGGTATGATACATTGATTCTCGCTCCGAATGAGTCGTTCTGGAGTCCAAATCATCTGCGCGATTTCATAGTTAAATACAAAAGACGAGTCATATGGCTTAGGCAACGAATGACCCCTAATAGATTGGGATGCCATGGATCTGTTTCCACACATGTGATTAAAAACGATTCCGTGAGTTTGTTGTTGATATACATTAACGCTTGCCTAAACACATTAGTTGTGATTTAATAGTGTCCCATCAATCAAGAGTTCAAGCTTTACGTCATTTTGTATTTTGCAGGATTGTAAGAAAACATTTCCTATTGCATTGTGTATGGGGGGTTCTCTGGAAGCTATCAGACGATTATTGCGAGGACGCGGTGAGAAGAAAGTTTATTGAGGCACTTGTTTTAACAATATTCTTTATTTTTTTTTAATCAAGAAATTAAAAACTATTGTTTCTTGATATCACTTGGTGTTGAATTGTCAGTTCAAAAATTTCATATTTGTCACGACCCAATTTATGGAGCCGTGAAGGCACTAACTCCCCCGAGTCAGTAAGCCATCCACAACCCAAATTGTAGTAAAAGAAGAAGTTAATGCGGAATTAAACATACAAGTCAATTTTTAAGTCTTAAATATCCTCAAACAACATAAATGTAGAAATGAAAGAACAACCATCCCCGAATCAGGTGTCACTAGTACAAGAACGGACCAAGATAAAGTATAAGTCTGGGAATACATCCCGAAATGCATAAGCTGTCCTAGTACAAGAAACAAAAGAATACATCTCGAAATGCATAAGCTGTCCAGAAACAAAAGACAGAAATTGAAGAAGATCCGGTGCCATGGATCACACTAATGGCTCACCCCGAACCGTCTAAATGGTCTCCTTAATGGCTGGCAGCATCCCGAGATCCACTCGTGCTAGGAATAGAATCTGCACACAGAAAGGGTGCAGCAAGTGTAGCGTGAGTACAAAAACAATGGGTACTCAGCAGCATCGTCGATCGACCCTAACGAAAATAGAGACGAGGGCTGGTCTACGAATACTACTTCCACACTTAACCGCTATTAGTCCACAATAATAATAATCATAATCCATACAATAACCTTCCGTTACAAGCCTAAATGAAGCATCCAAGTCCTCAAGTTCATCAAATATCCAAACGACATATAAGGCAGTACAAACAACAAATCAATAACTCATACAACAAGGAAACCAATAGAATATAATGATATGCAAATGTATGCAATGCAAGGCCTTTTCCATCTCCCGGTACACACACGTTCAAATTCTATGAATCGTGACCCATGGGGGACTCGCGAGATCCATATACCAACCTGGAATTTCCCATCGGGTTCCTAGCCATTTCAGGCTTCCAATCACAATAATTAGCCCTGTAGGCTCCAAATCACAATACTCAGCCCTTAGGCTCACATACCTGTCAAATAGCCAGCCAATCTGGCTCATATCATTAGCATCACTCCATCCGAATCATTTCCCCTCAGACCTTTTACAAGTATCCTCAAATGCACATGAGATACCATAATAAGCATGAATATGACATGCATCACAATAAGCAATCAAGCTAAACAACAAAAACTCAATCATTAGCTCTTTTCCACTTTTAAACGAGTATTTAGGAGTGATGAGAACACATGATCACAAATAAGACAGGTAATAAGCATAGAAACAATAAATAAGGGACCTCATATCCCAATCATAGACACAAATCAATCTATGCTATCAGCTAATGCCAAAGCATGACATTCAAACCAGACTATACAAATTAAATTACGCAAATACCCTTATCATGACACCAATATCCGATACAAGCGCTCGTCACCTCACAAGTATCGGAACCCCCTTATGTTACCCCATTGTCCCTTCTTATTAGTTCAATTTTAACCAACCAAGACCCTTAAGTTAAGGTTCATAGTCTCAACATGCCTGGAATAGGAGTCCGAAATCACAACGATGCCTTGCCTTTTCGTATAGCCTCCGAACGATCCCAATCTGTTCAAACATAGATTATACATAAGAATACGAGTCAAACGATACTCATATTACCTTATAAAAGATTCAGGTTTAGAAAGTCAACCCAAAAACCCGTCCTAAACCCGAAGGTCAAACCGTAATTTTGTAGGAAAATTGTGTTCAATAAGGTGAAATTATTGTTCTAGGAAGTCATACGAACCCAATGGTACCCATATTAGCATACTTTAAATCCCAACCCAAAAAGTCACCAAAATTAGGTTTCGAGCCACGAAGGGCAAAATGGGAAATTCATTCCATAAATAGTTTACCCATGGCCTATGGAGTCTATAAACCAAAACCAACTCAATCCAACATCATTTCCATGATTAATTCAAGAATCCTTAATTTAGACTTAGGGTTCAAAAACCCGAAATTTCCCCACCTTAATTCATGATTTCTAGCATAGAATCCTTTAATAATCTAAGACATAATTGTAAAACGAAGGTTAGAATCTTACCCACGTGATGAACCTTGAAGAATCCCTCAACAATTTCCCAAAACCGAAGTCTAGAGCTCCAAATATGTGAATGGGGGATAAAAACTCGAACTAGGATATTTATCCTTCTATTCAGTGGTTGTCGCAAAAGCAGTACCTTTCTCGCATTTGCGAGGCTCGCAAATGCAAGCTTTCACTTAACCCGACCCATCCACAAATGCAGCCATTTCTCTGTAAATGCGGACCAGGCCTAGTCCTCAAATGCGACCCCAACCTCGCAAATGCGGATTCAGGCCACTATCGCAAATGCGACCCAAAACACGCAAATGCGGGGTTCGCAAATGCGGCCACACCAGAACCAGCAAAATTCTGTTTTTCACCATTTCACTCTGAAAACCCTAGACTCATCCGGAACCTCCCAGATACAAACCAAGTATGCATCTTAGCTATAAAACACGCTACGAACTCACTCGCGCACTCGAAATTTTCAAAAGAGGTCATCTTGACCCGATCAACCCCAAATGCCTTAAAACTAGAATTCCACCCAAAATACCCCCGAGCCCCTCGGGAACCGAACCAACTACTCAACCAAGTCATAATCGACGTTCCGGACCTAATGGAATCGACGAAATTCCCAAAAAGACCCATTTACTCCCGATGTTGACTTTGGTCAACCAAACACTTAAGAATTTCCATAACTTCCATTTTCTCATTCAAATCACATCTGAATGCCTCGGGAATCACATCACCCATCCCCACAAGTCAAATATATGCTAATGAAGCTAGGAGAAGGGTCAATAGGTGTAAAATAGTCAAAATAGCCAAAACGGCTTAATGAGTCGTTACAATATTAAACATATTTTTTGAAAAAATGATGCTTTCATTTTGATAGCATAATTGTTAAGGAGAATAGGGAGCCTTATCTCAAAAAAAAAAAAAAAAAAAAAAAAAGAAAAAAAAAAGAAAAGAAAAGCATAGTGAGATTTTAGTTAGTTATAATAGGAGTAGTTAAAAACTAAGTTACACGGACTCGGGTGCGGGTATCCTATACGGGTACGGATCTAAGTGTCGGATTCGGCAAAATTTAAATTTTAAGATATATTGACTAGGATACGGGTGCGGGGATTCAGGGGGTGCGTATCCAGTAATAATTATATATCAAGTATTGCGATAGTTCAATATTAGTTATTGCTCCTGAATTAATTTTAATTAATATAAATTAAGTGCTCTTAAATTCTCTCATTCTTGATATAGTTATCTAAAATGCTTGATTATTCTTCTTTATCATTTTTCTAAGTTATTTTCAATTCATTATCAAATTACATATTTGAAATTATGTAAAAAATACTACAAGTTACAATAGTTAATAATTTAAATTATTTAAACGGCATATGAAAAAATACGTTCCAAGAATAATCTGTTGTACAAAGGGGTCAATTTTATTATGTACAACCAGTAAATTTGTCCGTGCTTTTGTGCGATTAAAAATATAAATTAATTATCAAAAAAATGACATGCTAATTAATTTAGAAATTATCTCTACATTGTATGAGAAAGAAACATTTATAAATAGCATAATTAGGTGCCTTTCAATTTTGTGTCACAAGTAGCATATAATGGAAAATAAAAGGGATAAAAATAGCTTATATAGAGAATACAGGGGTCATTTTTGTACGTTAATACAATTAAGCCTTAAGAGTCCTAATTCTAGCTTCTACACGTCTCCTCCAGCTGTAAGCCGGTAACTTTTAAGTCATCTTCTTCAAATTCTCCAAACTTCCTTTTCAAGCTTTTATGGAGCAAAGTTAAAATGTCTCTTTCATTTGCCTCTTCGTTCTTTCCTCAAGATAGAAGGAGAAAGCCATTCAAGGCCGGAAACCAACCCTCTATCTATATCACTGCTTCTCTCTGCCATCCGCACTCAACACAACGTTGTATTCTTGGTTTATATGAAACATGAAGCAACAAAAATGAGATAAAAGTACTATAATATTGAAGGTATGTCATTTTCCTTATCTTAAATCTGTTTTATTTTTAATTTTGAGAAATCAAAATCTCAAATTTTCCTCCCAAATTTGTCGACGGACTCCGGTCAAAGTATCCGGAGTTGGTTGACCGTATCCCGGACGTTTGCCGTTCCCGCACCCGCACTTGACCCGTGTCGAGATGGGAACGGCACCTAAACTGGCGAGTCCGTGCAACTTAGGTTAAAACTTAAACATGTCTTACACGCTATGGTTACGAAAATCATACTAGCTTGACGCAGTTACTTCTTTGGATTTTTTGCTCGTCCTTCTGGATTTTGTACATCTCATTGTGTAGGGTTGCACCGCCCTTAAATGCATTTATGTAATAAATTATATTTTATAAGAATAATGTACGTGAAGCAAAATTAGACAAAATTGTGGTGCCTAAATTTAAATGAGTAAGATATGCTCAATTTCGTAGGAGAATGGCGTGATGATCAAGATGCAACTTAAAGAGCGAAAAAATAGGATGGTCCAAATGGTTCGAATCCCATCTGAGGCAAAAAGTTAAGTAGTTTGCTCTCATTTTCTAAATCTCGGTGGATAGAGTTATCCGGTACTTGTACTAGTAAGAGGGTACAAGTATCCAATGAAATAGACGAAGTGCGCCCAAGTTGGTTCGACACCATTGTTATTAATAATAATAATTAGAAAGAAAGAGATATAGAAAGGACCAAATGTTTTCATATCAAGGACTTGAAAACCCAGTCCCACGATAAAGAATATAACAATTGTTGCACCCAAAGGTGCAGTCGGTTAGTCAATGGAGTGTGAAAGGTTTCGGGAGACCAAGGATCAAATTCCAGTAGAGGCAAAAAACGCTAGGTGATTTGTTTCTAACTACCTAAGTCTTATGGGCAGAGTTACCTGGTACTTATATGGGAGGGAGGAAGAAAGTACCGTCGATAGATTTATCGAGGTGCGCGGAAGTAAACATTCTTCCTATTATTTGTTCATTTCTAATATAAAGAAGCAATTCCAGACTGTAGTGATGCTTCAACAGATCTTTTCGGAAGCCATCAACCTCACTTAGGCTTGTATCCTTTTTGGGCGTCCTCTATTTGCCAATAACTACATACAGAATTATGTTGCATGCAAAAGAAGAAAAAACAACAGTACTCCATAAGATGTCTTCATTATAAAGAAAGATCTCATTCATTCATCTGTCACTAATTTTCTGTCACTTGGGAATATGCTCTTTGAAGAAATTAGCCCGTCAACTAAAAATGATGCTCAAACCAACCTTGGCTCATACTGGAATTGAGTAATAATTTTGACCCTTCATGAACCACCTGATGAACATGCTTATATTGTTCCATGAAGCTAGAGCATGATTATGGGCATGCCTGTTGCTTTTCAGGTGGCATTGAGAAATTACTTATGATGGATATATCATGCGACATGGTAAAATTGTGTAAAGATGCTGAGCAGCAAATGCCAAATGATAACATTGAAACATCATACATTATTGGTGATGAAGAATATCTGCCCGTGAAAGAAAAGTACGTGTAACTCTGATGCTGTCCTTGATGAATGATTGGAATACCTTATTGATGGTGTAAGGAATAACATCCTTTTTTGATACTTTTGTTTCACATGGGAAGTTCCGTTGATCTGGTCATTAGTTGCTTGGGACTCCATTGGACAAATGATCTTCCTGGGGCAATGATTCAGGTGCTTGCTGTATTTGGTTGGACGCAGACAGATTACATTTCCTTCTAGTTCTCAGTTGTTTTCTTCTTTTTACATTTGTTAGTCGTTTCCTATTTCTTTCTTGAACTCAAAATGGCAATATCACCCAAGACACTTACTATAACTGTACTTTTACCAGAGCAGATTGGCTTTAAAGCCAGATGGCCTATTCTTGGCGGCCATTCTTGGCGGAGAAACATTGAGGTATTTCACTATCCTTATTTTAAGTGCATGCGCTCTCTATGTTTGTAGCACCTAATGTTTGTCATCTTGCTATTATCTTAGGGAACTGCGGATAGCTTGCACTATTGCACAAATGGAGCGTGAAGGAGGCATCAGTCCACGACTATCACCCTTGGCACAAGTATATTATAGAGATTTGGCTATACACTGATTCTGAAAATTGTCTCGTAGGTCTAGGATTTCTAGGTTCTGTCAACAATAGCAATAATATCGAAATTCCTAGAGTAATGCATCTTCAACAATCGTATATCCAGTCTTTTTTTAATTTATAAAATTTTTTTACAGAAATTTTAGTTAGACACTTCTAGAAACTTTTCATGGATCATTTTTTTTAGGCATGACCGGAGGTCACGGATTCGAATTTCGCCGCTGTATCATGGATCATTTTTCCGGCCCTTCCCGTACCTCGCGCAACGGGACAGACCGGGCTTCCCTTTTTGCCCTTTTATAGATCTTATCGCCTAAAGATGCATTACATGAGCTGAATTTGTTAAATTTAGTAAATTGACTATACTCTTACTTTTTTGTTTCATATCAGTTGGTCAACCAATTTTTTTCTCTGCTAAGTTTCTTTTTTTAGTTCAAAACATTTCTGTATAACATAGTTGTTTCTCACCACTCAAAAAGATAATCAGATTGTTTCTCTTTGAGCTGGACAATGCTATCATTTTGCATTCAAGGTAGTATGACTTTGGCATGTGGAGTGGTTATAGTTTTAACTTAACTGCTATTTGAGGGAAGGGAGTGTCGGAATATATATGGAATGAGGAAGGATTTGTTCGTCGTCGAATGTGGATTTCAGTGCTTGGAAGGTCCAGGGAAATTCTTGTTCAACTGCAGTGTGCAAGGTGCATTGTTTTCTACTTACACGTCAAAGGCTCATGGTCTGCAGTAGGGTTACTTGCTTCTCTGGCAGTGGCGCGTCATTTCTTGTTATAAACCTTTTACTAATGGGGAAAATTTAAGGACGCAGTTATATATCGTAATCGAGGCAGTTATATATCATAATCACAGTGAACACTGGAACTTGAGTAATAATCTGTCTAATTGTGGTGAAGAGCATTGCCATCTGGGCAGTTGAAGAGTCGGCTATTACATCATTGTTGGTTATTTAAGCTATAAACTGATAAATATTGTATATTGTTTGTTAGATGAAGAAAAGGTTCGTGTGAAGAGAAACTTACCAGAAAAAAGATTCATGAGAAAGAGCATATTAATTTTGTGTTGCAGGTGCGTGATGCTGGCAATCTATTGACTAGGGCAGGCTTTACTCTTCCAGGGGTTGATGTTGATGAGTATACAGTTCGATACAACAGTGGTAAGAGTTATGCTTCATTTGGTTTCCAACCTTGTATTCGAGCACACAGCCTGTAAGGAAACTCCTGTAAATTGCATGAATCCATCTATGGATATTTATTAAGATTTCAACCGCACTGCCCTTCTCCACTTTTTGCTCATGCAATTATCAAGGTTTCGGTAAAGTTTTTATATGGACATACTTTCTTCTGAGTGATGATGGTTTTTTTTTTTTTTTTTTTGGGAGAAAGGTAACAGGCTTGTATTGATAGTACAATCAGCACCTGGTTAGTGCTGGTAACTGTATGTACAACTCAAAAAGCACCTGATGTAATGGTTACTTACAAGCTACCTATTAAATCTGTCAGGTCTCCTACAGCATCCAAAAACTCCTGTTTATACCTAAAATAAAACAAGGAAAGACAATTCATCCTGATCTTTTGAATGGAGCTGCTTTTTTCTTCAAAACATCTTGAGTTTATTTATGTCCGACCACTTTATTTTCCACGAGAAGATTCTTAAAAGTTTTTTCCCAATTTGAGTTTAAGATTCTGATTATTCAGAAAATGTTTAGCCAATATGTACATAACTCTGGTGCGCCATGTTGGTCTGTGGTCATCATTAGAAATTCCCCATTATTTTGTTATTTGGACTAGCAATTAACTTTCATGTATTTTGGATGTGGATAAGTTTGCACATCAGCAAATGCGATTGAGGAAGTATGAATTTCTACAGTCATTCAGTTCCATAGTCTTTCTTTATTGAATTATATAACCTTTCTTCTTTTTTGCTTGTGTGGCAGCTTTGGAGTTGATAGAACATCTCCGTGCTATGGGCGAAACTAGTGCTCTACTGCAAAGGAGCAAGGTGGTTTTCTGCTGAAATTTCTTTATCTTTTCAACTTGATGAAGAATCCAAATTACTTTGTCTTATTGGTTTCATCATTCTAACATCCATCTTCTCCATGGATTAGGTATTGAAAAAGGATATGGCCCTAGCAACAGCAGCTATTTATGAGTCAATGTTTGCAGCCAAAGATGGCACAATTCCAGCAACATTTCAGGTGATTTAAGATGAATTGATGCTGAAAGTTTGTACATTTAGAGCCAAATAGTTGCTAGGCACTGGTCCATGGCCACCAATAGAATAAACTGAAACTAAGGTTAAGAAGAAGAAGAAGGGAGCTCCAACATTACCCCTCTTAAAGGATATTTTCACTTCTGTTATTTTTTCAAGTTATGAAATAAGTTCCTTCTGCCAGTCTCTCCTTGTTGTTCATTGATTGTAAGTTCCTCCGAGATTCTGCTTTTGTTATCCTCCAGTTTGCCACACACTTCTCTGTTCCACCTTTTTATGTCCGTCTTTAGGGGTCTGAAATCAGGAGTACCACTGTCCGCATATCCATCCCACTATTCGTCCACACTTTCCAGAAAACCTTCAGCCCTTAGCCACATATTTTCAAACTTAAAGTATGATCGACTTGGCTCCCAATCCTCGCACTCCAAGGCATCAAAGGTTTGTGGTCTGGAGACGCTTTAGTCAAAATTTTCTGCTTGATTTTTCTGAAAGTGTCATCCCATTCTATTGACATGAGAAACCTGTCAATTCTTTTCGCTTGGGGATTATCATCTCTTGGACCATGTGTAAAATCCACCCTGTAAAGGAGGATCCACATGAGTCATCTCCTGTATAAATTCTCTAAATCTTTCCTTTGCTCTTGTTGTTCTTCTGCATCAGTTCTTTTCTTCCTCTTATTTGTTGTTTTAGTCACCCCCCAAAGCCCATGATACATCCCATAGACCTCCTATTTCTACCGGTTCCAACCATAAGTCTCCTCTGCCGCTGTCATTATGTGGTCCGTACACTGTGAGAAGCCCCTTTTAAACTCTTAAATAAGCATGATCATATGAAACTTCCCTCTTGAATTCTCATGCATGACCATCATCTTTCATCCCATAAAATATTGGTACCCCTCAAAAAACACTTCCTAATGGTTCTAATCCTCTCCAATCTGCCCGTCTACAATCCATCTGCTTAAATTAGCTGGGTGGTCCATTGTTCTACCTTTGTTTCCTGGATGCGCCACATCTGGGTCCAATTATGAAGTAGCATTTTAAGAGTCTTATGTTTTTCTTGATTGTTTATTCTCCACAAGTTCAGTGAAATAATTATAATCTTCATTTGTATGAGAATGTCTTCTTCCTACCCTGCTTTTCAGAACTTTCCCCATACCCATAGTTGATCTTGAATCCCAGCTTTTTAAGCACGTCCATCCTCTTTTGATGATCTCTGTTCGGTGTTCTTACGCCAATATGCTGTTGTTTCAAAGATTTTTTCGCTTCTAGCTTCATGAATAGTCGAGGGCTTCATTCTTCACCATTCAAAGGAATTCCCAGCTGCTTGCTTGTTCTCAATATGTTTCTCCTGATCCACCTGTAAGCCTCATTCTTCAGAGAGTTTCCATTACTGGTAGAATCAGAATCGTGCCATTGCAATAGTAGGGTTTAATTTGGAATCAGTGAAGACCTTTCTCCCATTTTGTTATTAAATATCCTCTTGCATCTTGTAGTTGGTCAGATTCCAGCTGCCTTGGGACTTCCAGTGAAGTGTCACATAAATTGGGATGGAGGGAGGAATTTTTACTAATTGTTGGTGGCAATTATGTGATATAGTGGGATTGGTTAACTACATCGTTTTTTTATTGGCTTCAGCACGATATTGCACTTTTGCTGCAATATATTGTAATATAATTGTGTGAACTATGTTTGTGTTTTCAGATAATATACATGACTGGATGGAGGGAACACCATTCTCAACAGAAAGCAAAGAAGAGGGGCTCAGCCAGAGTCTCATTCCAGGATATCCATAAGCAATTTAGCAGTTAGGATATGAAAGGGACTCCTGTAACTTAGATACTCTCTCACACCTAATTGTTTTATAAGCATATTTCATTACTCATGCATCATAATCATGCAAAATAATAGGTAATAATCGCAACTTTCAGTAGAACTGTCTCTGTACTTGAACTTCTGTTTTCTTTGGGAAAACCATTAGTGTACATCTGTATTATGACGAGCTGTTGTTCAATAAGCTAATCTGCTTGTTCATTTGTTTCAGCACCACAATTTCAGCAGCAGCACCACAGTTCAGCAGCAGCCGCAGCGCAGCTGAAACTGTGGCAGCAGCACAGTTCAAATCGATTGTTATTTGGAGTCTACCTGCAATCAGTTTAACTGTGGCAGCTGCACACTGCACAGTTTAGCAGCAGGCAGCAGCAGCATAGTTCCTGTCCAACAACAATTATCTGAATGCTCAAAACCATAAAAAAAATTACAAGAAACAAAAAAACATGAACAATTATTGATCATTACACTATAAATAGCAAGAACAATTCAGCAACTTCAACAAAAAAAATTACAAAAGCTATGACAATTAGTAAAACAGATTATACCATAGAAGCATACCAGTAATTGGAATAGGGGATTCATCAAGGCGCAGTTTATTAAGTTTTAAACTGCCAAAATCCTTCATCAAGAACTTTGAAAAGGTGCATGAACAGAAGCTCCGAACCCCAAATAACACTAACAGAAAAACCGAATTAATTCGGTTCGGTCCGGTTTTTCGGTTTTCGATATTTATGCCCAGCCCTAGTTTAAAGCGAAGTCAAGCACAACTCCAAAATTTAGAACTTGAGTGGTTTCATGTCACCTCCCGACTAGGCAGTGACTAAACCAAGTAATGCATGAACAGAAGCTCCATAACACTAACAGACCACTAATTCCCAAAAGATCTCATTAATAGAAATCTCATATGAAAAGCCAATACTATTGATGATTTGATATCACAAAATGTTTATAGGTCACCTTTAAGAGTTGATTTCTAACTTATTTAACAGGTTTTGACAGAGAAATAAGTCGGATACTAGTAATGGAAGGTGTGGTTTTGTATAAAGAAAAAACGATTCAAAACAATTGCAACCTGGTGAGAATGAGTTGGTGGAGATCATAAAATTCACAAATTGTAGTTATATGACAAAGGGTTCCAGCTGTTGCGAGTTCTGAGCATAAGTTTCCAAATTACATGACAATTAATGCAATTGTAGTCCATGCACTGACTCGTTTCTTCTTTTTTTTTTTCTTTTTTTTTATTTTTTTAATGACGTTCGTGTCTGGGCTAGTTTTGTTGCACCACCTGACGCCTGCTGCCTTCCCCCAGTACAAATATCGGATAATTCTGCTTACTAAGGCTTAAACATATGGGAAGAGATTACCTAGCGGATTTTCTCTCTGCAGGATTTTAACTCAATAATTTAGTCCTTAGATTGATGTTAACATTTCTTAGCGAATAAGCGACTATTATTGTATTGACCTTAGTAGCTTGAGCCGCATAAACTCATGCCAGTTAGAGCTCTACTGATAAACATGTACATTTGTGATGAGCCAGGCATTACGACTTTAAGATCATACTGATCAGTTGTGGTCCGCAAAGAATGATAGTCATGTAAAATTATAGTAACCTTTCTAAAAAAGATTGTCATGTAGAGCAACAATGCTCATCTTTAAACAGCAAAGTAGCAGCAAAAGAACTTGGTCCCTTTTGTTTCGCATGCTAGAAACTTCATTGATAAGTTTGTATATTAAGAACTAAACACATGCACAGGATGAAAGTTTGGTAATTATGTATAAATCATGAAAAACAAAGAAGAAAGATGCAATGACGGTGATGTTTTAAACTTTTTGGATGCAGGAAAAGTTAAATCGTTGTAGGTACACTCCAGAGATTATTCGCGGGGTATTGGTTGAGAGGGGAGAGTGGATACATTTAGGAGCTAACAAGACTTGCATTGCCTACTTCAACTTTGCTTCAATATAATGCCTTTATAAATTTTCCTTTATTACATGGTGCCAATGACCAGCTTGCACACACCTCAATTTCCCACCAACATATAGCCGGTGTTTAGGCAGATGGAGGAATCACCTAGCGGTTTTGTTTTTCTCTTGATTTTGTACCATTTTATACATTTGAGTGATTTTTGGGTAAAATCTTAAATTTGTATATTAAAAGTAATCATATATTGTAAAGATTTGTGTTAAGGATACATGGCGTTAGCTAATCTTGGTTTTGCCTAAGCAAGAAGTGGTAAGGTACAAAAGAGATCACACTCTGGCGACTCCTTATTGCATGGTGAATTTGGTGGTAAACTCCAAATAAACCCTTCAAGAAGCCTAGCAAGTAACATAATCGTAATTGTAGAACCAAGTTTCACCACTGGACAACCTCGTCTTCCAATACTAAATGACAACAAACGCAACTCTGAATCATTGAGAACTATTTCGCCACCTTCCTCTTTGAGGTGGCATTCCGGCTTGAACTTTAGCGGCTCCTTCCAAATTCTAGGGTTCCGGCCAAGTCCAAGACGACTTAATAATACTACACTCCCTCTAGTGATGAAGTATTTCTCATCGACAATGGTATCAGAGACAGACACATGAGGAATGTTAAAAGGCAATATGGGGTGGAGTCGAAAGGCCTATTTTATGCAAACTTTGACATAATTTAGCGATGGAAAGTCTGATTCTTGAACCAATCTATTGATTCCAACGATAGTGTTAAGTTCCTCTATGATCCTTTGCATTAACATTGGTTGGTTCAACATTTCTGCAAGTGCCCATTCAACTGCATTTGAGGGATTATCCACTGTTGCCAACATGAATTCATGAACATTAAGAAGTTATTAGAGTTACTTAGGTATTGATAATGCAGGTTTAGTTATTCCATCTTCTACCTTCATAAATAATACTACTTGAATGGACTCATACTTTGTACATGTTTTAATTATTCGAGATTGTAAAATAATAATCAAACACCATACCTGAAATGCTGAATTTTATACAAAGTAACTAAAAAGCTACCAAACATGATATTAACTATGTTAGTTTAGTACATGAATAATTCTCTTCCCAATTAACCAACAACCTAACGACCCCTAAATCCTAATTGTTTGTAACCAATCATGCATGTCAGCAATGTCTGACAGGGTGAACATTAACTAACCAACCATGCATGTCAGCACCTTCTCACAAGGTGAACATTAAATATTTTTTAATTAATTGTGCATAGGGTAGGTTGAAGGGAATGGGAATGCGTTGTCTTGAAATTTGGATAGTAATATTTAATTGGGTCCAATTATGATTCAATCAGAAAAGCCTGCAACGTAAAACGCTGATGATTTAAAAATAAATATGTCTATTTTCTAATACTTTAGCTTTTTAATTAAATAAGATAGTCACATGATTCAACAATGTTGTTCATATGGTTTAGGGGATTGAATGTATACTTACATATACTTGTGCTTTAATCTCCTTAACATTCATCAATGGATTTCCATTGGTATCTTTGAGCATGATAAGAACATCGAGAATGTCTTCTTCCAAGGTTTTGTTGCCATCTTTCCATTTTTGAATCCTCTGATCAACTTCAGCATCAATGTGTTTTGTTGTTGTCGATAAACCTCTTTAGATCGTCAAAATCCAAGACCCGCAAACTTCAAAATAATGAAATTGTCTATTTTCCCCAATATAATATTATTTATACTACAATGACCTTCGCAAACCCAGTGTCGTAATTACGACCTCCGTAATTGCGAAATGCCCCTCACAAAAGTGAAACTCCCTTGCCCCCGCAAATGCGATTTGCCATCGCAAACGCAAGCAAGGCCTGCAAAAGCGACAGTTGCAAATGTGACAGGGCTTCGCAGAAGTGACTGCACCAATAAAAATAAAACCAGCCAAGTTCAAATTTGATTTTTGCTATTCGTTGGGATGCCTAAATGGAGTGCAAATTTGAATCATCTTGCTTATATACAGATGATACCATTATATTTGCTTCTGATGATACAAGATCTTTGGATATGATAATGCATACCTTGCATGAATATGAATCTCAATCTTGCCAAAAGATTAATAAGCAGAAGAGTGCCTTTTATATGCATAGAAATGTGGCAGATGACTTGGTACAACAAGTACAACAGTGTACTGGCCTGCCTAGAGGTCAATTCCCCTTCATATATCTAGGCCGTCCAATAACTCATGCTAGGGAGAGGAGCTTACACTATTCTAAAGTTCTCAAAAAGGTGAAAGACAGGATATAAGCTTGGAAGGGCAGAATTCTTTCATATGGTGGAAAAGCGATCTGCTAATATCAAGTGTTCTTCAGAGTATTCCTATACATTTGTTGTCAGCAATTGTTCCTCCCAAATATGTCATTAATGAGATTCATAAGATTTTTGCATGGTTCTTTTGGAGCAATAAAGAAGAAGGTAAAAGCATACACTGGTCATCTTGGACTAATGTATGTTTACCTAAGGAACAACGAGGTTTGGGTTTCAGGTCCATGTTTGATGTATCCAAAGTCATATTTGCTAAACTATGATGGAAATTTAGGATGGGTTAGATTACTAAGGGTCAACTTCATGTGAAATAAGTACTGCAAAAAGCATATTTCTTCTTTGGTTCAATGGAAAGGAGGGTCCCAAGTTTGGAAGATGATATTGGAGAATAGAGACTTGACTGAGAAACAGATGTGGCGGGAACCTAGAAATAGAACAACTAGTTTGTGGTATGACAATTGATCTAGGTTGAGGCCATTACACATACAATAAAGTGTCCACATCCATAATCATGATGTTGAAGTAAATGATATTGTGGAAGGAGGAAGCTGGAATTATAACATGATGCAACATTTGTTGCCTGACAACATAGTGGAGCATGTTAAACAACACCTAACCAATCCTACAATGACATATGAATGTGATTACTCATGGTGGTTGATGACAAGCTTTGGAAAGTTTACATTAAGCAATGCATGGGAATTGTTGAGAACAAGACAAACTACAACACAACATTTTAGTAACATATAGTTGAAAGGATTTCCTTTTAAGATTTCATTCTTATTATGGAAGCTATGGAAAGCAAAACTGCCTGTTGATGAAGTTTTAGCTAAATGTGGCATTTCTATTGTTTGTAGATGTCCATGTTGCCCTTCCCCTTAGTTGGAATCTATGGATCATTTATTTCTTATAGGTATATTTGCTACAAGGGTGTGAAAATACTATACAGATGCAGCTGGAATTCAAGGTCCTTCATTTAAGTTAAATAAGCGGTACATAAATGGTGGGAGGTTAAGGAAAATGAGAAGGTGAAAATTATATTTCAGGCTGTTCCTGCAGTGATGCTATGGTTTATATGTAAAAGAAGAAATGTTGTGCTTCATGGAGGGTCTTATTCATACAATAGAGTAATTTAAGATATCAACAATACTCTATTTATGCTAACAAGATACAGATATCCATGGCTGCATCATATTCCTATATCATGGCCTTATCTGGTGCAATACTTAGAAGAATACAGACCACACTTAGGACATAAGCTAGTTCAATGGATCAGAATGTTAGATGGTATAAATGCACTACATATGGTACTTTAAGGGGAAATCCAGGTCCTATTTCAGCTTCTTTTTATGTTAGAAATCATGAAGGAGATTTGATATACGATAAAGGGAAAAGATTGCTTGATTCTACTAACATATTTGCTAAAGTTGTTGCCATTAAAGAGGGCCTAGAATTCTGTATTAGCAGGAACCTAACACCTGTGATCTTGGAGACTGATTCATTAACAATGAAGAACATATTAGATGTTATTTGGGAGGTTCCTTGGAGTGTGACAATGGAGGTCAAATCAATCAACAGGCTAAGAGAAGGAATGGAAGAGCAAATAACACATGTACTCAGAGAAGGGAACACGCTGGTAGATTTTTTTACTAACTTCGTTTTTTATTTTGTAGGTATAGTTCAATTAAATTCTTTTCAAGATATGCCTTCTGTAGGGAAAAGACTGCTCAATCTAGATAAACATCACACTTTTAATATCAGAACTAGGATCATTAGGAGGAGAGCACCAGATTAAGGAGGTGCTAATTCATATATCAGTCTTGAACTGGTTCATGTGACAGTTAAGTAGTTAGCCTAGAGTTCATTGTATGGGCAAAATGTATCATTTGTAGAACTAGCCTGAATGGTGGTATCAACATCTATGATGTTCATCCCATTAGATTGGAACTGCTTATTGTCATATATTGGATTAGTTGTTCAAGTTGAATTTCTGGAAACTGCTATTCAAGGACTAAAGGTTGAAGTTGGAAGAATGTAGTTCAGTATTGATTGCTTGAAGAAGATTCATTTGGATTTGATTCCATTCCACCTGGTGAGAGCTTAGATATGTTCAAATGTGACATCAATCCAAGGCATCAAGACTACTTGCATTAGTCTACTACTGCTTACATTTTCTTTTGTTTAGCTTGTTCTGTTAACTTGATCTTTTGATTAAGTTAACTATTTTTTTCTGTTTTTTCTGCCTGCTGGTCCTTTGATCTGTTGATTTTTTCTATTTTGTTGCTTTTTTTTTCCCTCCCTTTCTTGTAAAACAATTCTTTTGAGTTATGGAATAAACCACTGAAATAGTGGTATTTAAGGAAAAAAAAAAAAGATTTTTGCTATTCGAACATCATCCAAACCCTTTGGATCTCAACCAAAACCATCAAAAAAAAAAAATCCTAAATCATCATACGAACCTATAGGAACCTTCAAAGCATGACGCCGTGACGCCGTTAACCAAAATGTTGACTTTAATCAATCTTTAGTTTTCCAAATTTTTATTTTTGGTTTTATTGTCCCTGAACGCACCCCAGCTCCCAGAGACTCGTGCCACCCATATTCGCAAGTCATAAATCATTAAATAAACCTATGAGAAGTCTCAATTAGGAGAAAAAGATTCTAAAACTCAAAATAACCGAAAAAATCATCACATAAAGCATCATAATCTATATCAGGTGATGTTTCACAAATATGTATATAATCATTTGGATTAATTACTAAAGGAAGAACCTTTTTTTATCTTACACCTACCCCCACCCTATAAACTCTTTTAGTTATATTCATTATGCAGTACTATAATTAAAGATAATAAATTTAAAATTCAAGAATAATAAAATTAAACAACTGAAAGTTAAAAGAACACTAACTAAGAGTAAGAGTTGGAATGCGTATATCAAAAGCCGTAATATTATTGAATATTTAATGTTTTGAATTTGAAATTTAGCTTGCACAATAGTACACTCGCTTGCTAGTTGCTAATTACAAATAATACTGTAAATAAAATAAATTATTCTTTGGTAAGCTAATGTGCATATTCTACAACCTAGTGTCAAATCCCAGTTGCTTTTGTAATTCTTGGAGTTGCTTTTGGCCTAGCGGTTGAAAACTGCATATTTTGAGAAGTACTTTTTTTTAGAAGTGCTTTTTAAAAAAGTGTTTTTGACTACATTTAATAAGCAGATTGTGTTTGGTTATTCCTTTCAAAAAGTGCTTTTGAGTGTCAAATTACAAAAATGGACATATATCAATGAACTTTACTATCAAAATTATTTTACAGAGAGATTATTTTAAACATCTATTATGAAAGAGTTTAGTTTAGTTATTACTTTTATTTAATTAAAATTATATACCAAATGTAGAAAACTTGGTTACTCAAGTAAATTATAAAATCCATTTAAAATTATTCAAAAGTAGATATTATTTGTTATCTTTTTGGGGTAGAATCTTTATCAATTACCTATTTTTTTTGGTATAGTCTTTATCTTTGAAGAAGTACGTTAACAGTAAAAGAAATTGGTATTGAAGTTCAAACTTACGTGAATGCTACGTATTCCTAGGTAAAATAGAATAAAGAATTATTAATTAGAAATAAATGGATTAGTGAGGGGTATACCTGGTAAATACATATTACGGAAAAGGGCCAAAGATACCCCTGAACTATTGAAAAAGGGCTAAATATACCCTTCGTTATACTTTGGGATCAAATATACCCCTACCATTATACTTTGGGCACAAATATACCCTTTATTTTAACGATGACACGTGTCAACGTATTATTGGCTTATTTTAACTATTTTTAAATTGATTAAAAATTGAGGCAAGCTTCGTCATTCCGCCGTCGCCGTCGTCGCCACTTTCCTCCGCCGACGCCGTCGTTGCCACTTTCTGCCGCCGACGCCGTCGTTGCCACTTTCCGCCGCCGTCGCCGTCGTTAGTCAAAAGCATATTCACCTCCACCACCCCACGTTCCACATTTCCTCATCAACTCACAACAATCACAACAACCATATTTCTACTAAGAGTTTCTCATCCTCTGCCGAAGACCCAATTTCTGTAAACACAAAAAGTGGGTGCAAGAACAGTTTTGGTGAAATACATGTTATAGTTGGTCCTATGTTTGCTGGTAAAACTACTGCCCTTCTTCGCGGTGTCAATTTGGTATCCAATAATGGCAGGTACTATTATTCTTCTTGTTAATTTGTTTGTCTCATAATTTTCTGCAATTTTTCTTATAATCAAATTTCAATTTTACTATAAATCAATTGACTTCTGGAAACAAAATTATGTCACAAGAACTTGGTGTTGGTGGCGGCGGAGGAGAGTTGCGTGGTGGAGGTGAATATGTTTTTCCGGCGACGGCGGCGGAAGGTGGCGACGGCGGCGACGGCAAAAGGTGGCAACGGCAGCTTGCCTCAATTTTTAATTAATTTAAAAATAGTTAAAATAGGCCAATAATATAATGACACGTGTTCTCTGTTAAAATGAAGGGTATATTTGTGTCCAAAATATAACGGTAGAGGTGTATATTTGGCCCCAAAGTATAACGAGGGATATATTTAGCCCTTTTTCAATAGTTCAGGGGTATATTTGGCCCTTTTCTGTACATATTAATGGTAGGGATATTTTTGTCTGGAAAAAAATAATTTTCTGCTTCTACTTCTGCTTTTTTCGAGAAGCAGAAACCCCAACCGCAGAAATTTTCTGCTTCTGCTTCTACTTAAAAGCAGTTTTTCTAATTGACCAAACACCTCATACATCCAAAAAAAAGTATTTGTTCACAAAAAAAAAAAAAAAAAAAAAAAAAACACTTTTGGCCTCAACACCACTAGGCCAAACAGGCTCTAATTAAGAGTAAGAGTTGGAATGCGTATAAAAAAAGCCGTAATATTATTGAACATTTAATGCTTTGCATTTGAAATTTAGCTTGCACAATAATACTCTTGCGCTTGCTAGTTGCTAATTACAAATAATACAGTAAATCAAATAAATTATTCTTTGGTAAGCTAATGTGCATATTCTACAACATAGTGCCAAATCCCAGTTGCTTTTGTAGTTCTTGGAGTTTGCTCTTCTATATTACTCCAACAGCGCCATTAGGTAAGGATTCAACTAATTTCTTATTTAAATTGAAAAATTACGATCTTGATCTCAATGGAGAAATTGGACTTTTCCCAAAATGCTTTATGTTTGAGGACAAAGTGATATTTGGCACAAATATCATGTTTTGTGTCGTATTACAACTTCTTATTATGACTTGTATCGCTTAATTCATGAAGTAACCGTCGTATTTGAACTTATGTCGTTATATTTTATGTGCATAGGTACGATGACGACAAACGATGGAAAATGTGATTGAAATGATTGAATTTTGGAGCATATCGATTGGATGAGGTGACGAGTCGGTGACCGCAAAGGACGAACTAACAAGAGAGTAATGAACCTCGCTTTCCTTAAAAGGAAAGGATCGAATCGAAGGAAAGCTTTCGATCGATCCGCATCGCGGAAGAAAGCGGAACAACCAAACTCGGGCATCGAGTGCGCGATCCTTCCGCATCGCGTGAAGGAAGGCGAGAAGTTTGCTCGTATCCTTGCGCGATCCTTCCGCGATGCGGAAGGAAAGCGGAGATCTGCGGATGTTTTCCCAATTTGACTAGGATTTGGTTTCCTTATATTTTATTTTTACCCTAGACTATATATAGACGTTTTATTTTGCTGAGAACGGGGGCTGGGAATTATTCAAGGATTTGTAAGCCACCGTTCTCTTTTTCTCTCTCTAGGTTATTTTTATTTTTTATCTTTTTCAACCCTAGATTATTCATGAATTCTTTTGTCTATGAACGAATCATGAGTAGCTAAACTTCTTACTTCTAGGGTTGTGGCGAAAGACTTGAAAGTTGATTTGATGACAATTATTATCTATTGATTTTCCATATTTTGGGTTGCTTATTTATTCTTGATCTTAATTGTTTGATTATACGCCAATAGTTAGACACTATCTGTGGTGCGCGAATTGGACTTGAGAAAGGGAATTCACGTACGTAATAAGAATAAATAGAGTTTGTTCGATTTAATCGTTTCGCTACCGAGGATAGAGATGTACCCTTTAGCCCTACTTAGTTGAATACGGAGAAATAAATGCGTTCTTGTTACCTCTAATGACCATAGATATATAGGCGTTACAGTAACATCTCCACAAAGCTTGTGAGTAGTTCGAGAGAATATCATAAAGCATAATTAACCCGTCAACTAGTAACCCGGGAAATAAGATAGGTGAAATTGTCGAAGATCAACCGGATTGTCGAAAGCCATGACCCTAGATCTTTCTCTCATCTGATAATTCTTACAATCTTTGTCAAGATAGTCCCAGTTACAACAACCCATCACAAATTGTTTACCTTTCAATTGTAGTTTAGTTCAACAAACATCTTGATTTTCACTTTCTTGAATAGTTTCATCCGAATTTGAATTAGTTTAACAGTAGAATCTAAGTCTCTGTGGGATCGATATCTGGACTTAACAGTCTATATTACTTGTACGACCACGTATACTTGCGTGTGCGTTTGGGAGCAACAAGTTTTTGGCGCCGTTGCCGTGGACTTAGCAATATTACTGTTTTTCTAATTTGGATTTTTGAATTTCTATTCAAGTTTTTATTTATTATTATTTTATTTTATTTTTAATTTAATATTTTGGTTAGTTTGCTTGATATGGCATCTTGGAGTAAAAATGGATCGAATATGGGTTGTTCCTATTTCGGTGATCCTTGTTTGATTTGTGGAGGACCCCACTTGTGGCAACACTGTCAAAATATTTTTAGGAATGGGTTGTGTGCACCTTCCCAATCTTTTGAGTGGAATATTTGTAATATATGTGGTGGTCAAGACGGTCATTGGAATGGTTGTCCTAACTCTCACTCCCATCCCGAGCCCATATTATGTTTCTCCCGTTATTTGTGATGTTGATAGGGAGTAACGAAGTGGAGGACGCGGAAAGTCTTGCTCGGGTTAGCGATATGATGAAGCAAATAGGGGAGAAAATGATGGAGCATGATGCATTAACGAGAGAGCAAAACGCGAAATGTGGAAAGCCATAGAGAGGATTCGTGCCAAACTCACGCAGATGCGGTCGAGGCTGAAACTTGTAATGATCTACAAGTTACGTGCTTAGCCAATACTCAAGACGAACCTCAAACAGAAGAAGAGAGCGAGTTCCCACAAGTAGATAGCTTTGAAAAAGCAGAGATAGTGAGCCAATCTTGGCTAGCAGAACAAGCTCAACAAATGAAATTTCATGGGTTTCTCCGTGATGGTCTTACAAACGTGGCTACACAACTGATAGAAGGTAGAACTGAGCTTGGACAAGAGATAGACCAATTTTGCTCAGATATCCATGGCTTGCAGGCACAAATGAATAAAAAGGTTGAGGTGCCTGATGCCCAACTACATATTACCTTGGATAGTGGCTCGCATGTGGAGCAGATAGAGGAACTCCAACCATTCGATCAGATCTTTGTTGATGATGTCATTGTTGAGGAGGTATACAAAAGTGAGGATGTTAGAAATAATGCAGTTTTAGAGTTAGGGCGTGTTGGTCCTCGTTAAACATTTTTCTACATTATGCGTGGTTGGCGACATGGAAATCGAGCCTTCCACATTGATGAAAAAGTGTATAGATGAGGAACAAGAGCCTTACATCCTGAAATTTGCCACACCGAAAAGACAAAGCGACATTCCTCACTTAAGGGCCAAGAAGTTCAAGAAACGATATCTATTGATTGGTTCCTTTATTTTCACACCACCGCCCCAGAAGCGTGATAGAAAATTGGATGCAAAATTAGGGGTGAAATTCATAAGTTCGAGGTGGAGGAAAAAGTTGATTCATGTCGTGCCACGACGATTAGGGGAAGTCTGAGTACCCAAAGTTGAAAGTTGAGGAGCATGCCAGAGTTTTAAGTGTGGGGTCATTCGCCCCTTGATGATGAGAGCATGTTGCTAGCTAGGCCCTAGTGGGCCCCAGGGAGTATTTCTTACCTTGCTTGCGCTTTATTTTTTTTTAAATATATATGCATTGAGGGCATTGCATAATTTTAAGTGTGGGGTGGGAAAATACGTCCCTGGTTTGTAACAACATGTTTTGAGGTTGCGGATGATGATTAGTATGCCTTAGGATTATTATTTTTTTAGTAGTTTTGCGTCTTAGTGTCAAAAAAAAAAAAAAAGGTTTTATTTTCCTTATTTTTCTTTGATAACTTCTTAAGTCCCTCATTAGTAGGCACTCATCATCCACCCCCTTTGGTTTTCTTATGGCCTCGGTTCTTTCCCGAGGGGGGACCTTTGAACCGGGCGTAGGTAGATTTTTCTTTTATAGTCATAGAAAGGGTTTTTCCTGATGACGGGTGGATGACAACCTACTTGAGGGAAAATTAGTCCTTAGGATAGGTATTCAAATGCTAGGTGCACGGGTTAGGTGAAGTATTGGCATATGAGTGATCTTGAAGTTTTTGTGAAAACATGCCGTGAAATTGTATCACTTTTCTTGAAAGCACTTGAAATTGGTTTTTGTGACTCGTATGACCCACTTGGCATTGTTGATTTTCATTGTGGTTTGATTCGAGGGACAACCGGATCCCTCTTGCGTTGATTGTGTGCCATGTGTGAGTAAGGTTTTGCATTTGAATCCATGTTTGGTATTGACGTCTAGAACTTGCCCTGTGTGTTCACAAAGCGAAATGAAGTTCGGTTGAGCCTAGAAAATGATAGAGGCGTTTCTTTGACGAGTCACTAACAAGCCTAAAAAGTTATCCCACCAACTTGCAAATAGCACCCTAGTTAACCCTTTTGAGCCTTTAGCCTTTTCTTTGATAGCAGTTAATTAGCCTTTACCCCTTCGTTCTATAAAACTCGATTTTTGATCCAGATACTCTATGAGCACTTTAATCATTTACATGTATAATGGGAGTTGGAATGCGAAATAGAAAGGGGAAATGGTTGTTAATTGTAATCTAGGAAGACAATGGGAGCACCGAATGAAGAGAACTAATTCACTTGTTAGTTGGGAATTGAAAAAAAAAAAAAAAAAAAAAAAAAAAAAAAAAAAAAAATGGGTAGCGAAAAAGTTTTCCTTCTAACTTGTGTGATTTCTAAAGAGTGGTGCTTAAACAAAGAAAATGGGTGAATTGGGAGAAATTTAAAGGTTGGTCGGTGTTGAATAAGGGCTAATGAAGAAATTGTGCGAGAATGGTCAAAGTATATGTATTAAAGTGCTTAGGAGGTTAGTCACTATTATCCAAATAATTCCTACCCGTCCCTCAGCCTACATTACAACCCTCGAAGTCCTACTTGATTCTAGGTTCATCTTACTTGTATTAGTGGAGTGGTTACACTACGGGCAAGCATATGGTATGTCGTACATTACATGTGACGTTCTTTGTGAGTGAGTGCATTATTGATTTCGTGTCCATTGATTTAAACATATGATTCTTGATGAGATATGGACTAGTTTTTTGTGGTGAGGGCACATAATTAGCAATAGAGTGGTGAAGTGTTGATTTCTTGATCATAAGATTACCTATATGCGTTAAAGTGGTGTCGTTGAGTCAACTGGTTTTGAAAGTCGAAATGTTTTCGTTGAAAGAAGTACTTAGTGCTGAAAATGAGGCTTTTAAAACCTTTGGCATGGGTTTCGCAATGGGTCGTATTTGGTTTGTTGTTGAGAATCTCGCCTCAAGAGTTAGCCATACGAGCCGAATCTCGTTGTAGACCTATTTGAATGAGTGAGCTAGAAGTGTAGTCTGATGTTGGGTTGTGTCTGCTCGAGGGCGAGCAAAGTCTAAGTGGGGGGTGGTGATATTTGGCACAAATATTATGTTTTGTGTCGTATTACAACTTCTTATTATGACTTGTATCGCTTAATTCATGAAGTAACCGTCGTATTTGAACTTATGTCGTTATATTTTATGTGCATAGGTACGATGACGACAAACGATGGAAAATGTGATTGAAATGATTGGAAGTAGTTAGCGATGATATTATTGGATGAGGTGACGAGTCGGTGACCGCAAAGGACGAACTAACAAGAGAGTAATCGACTATAGAACCTCGCTTTCCTTCCGCATCGCGGAAGGATCGCTAGAAGCTACAGAAAGTCAGGCCATCGATCCGCATCGCGTGAAGAAAGCGGAACAACCAAACTCAGGCATCAGAGTGCGCGATCGGTCCGCATCGCGTGAAGAAAAGCGAGAAGGCCTCAGATCCTTGCGCGATCCTTCCGCGATGCGGAAGGAAAGCGGGGATCTGCGGATGTTTTCCCGATTAGACTAGGATTTGGTCTCCTTATATTTTATTTTTACCCTAGACTATATATAGACGTTTTATGTTGCTGAGAACGTGTGCTGGGATTTATTCAAGGATTTGTAAGCCACCGTTCTCTTTTTCTCTCTCTAAGTTATTTTTATTTTTTATCTTTTTCAACCCTAGATTATTCATGAATTCTTTTGTCTATGATCGAATCATGAGTAGCTAAACTTCTTACTTCTAGGGTTGTGGCGAAAGACTTGAAAGTTGATTTGATGACAATTATTATCTATTGATTTTCCATATTTTGGGTTGGTTATTTATTCTTGATCTTAATTGTTTGATTATCTGGCCAATAGTTAGACACTATCTGTGGTGCGCGAATTGGACTTGAGAAAGGGAATTCACGTACGTAATAAGAATAAATAGAGTTTGTTCGATTTAATCGTTTCGCTACTGAGGATAGAGATATACCCTTTAGCCCTACTTAGTTGAATACGGAGAAATAAATGCGTTCTTGTTACCTCTAATGACCATAGGGATATAGGCGTTACAGTAACATCTACAGGCTTGTGAGTAGTTCGAGAGAATATCATAAAGCATAATTAACCCGTCAACTAGTAACCCAGGAAATAAGATAGGTGAAATTGTCTGAAGATCAACTGGATTGTCGAAAGCCATGACCCTAGATCTTTCTCTCATCTGATAATTCTTACAATCTTTGTCAAGATATTCCCAGTTACAACAAACACCCATCACAAATTGTTTACTTTTCAGTTGTAGTTTAGTTCAACAAACATCTTGATTTTCACTTTCTTGAATAGTTTCATCCGAATTTGAATTAGTTTAACAGTAGAATCTAAGTCTCTGTGGGATCGATATCTGGACTTAACAGTCTATATTACTTGTACGACCACGTATACTTGCGTGTGCGTTTGGGAGCAACACAAAGTAACGAAGAAATTAATAGCAAAATATAAGTCATGACTTTGGAAGAGAGAAGATTGAAAAGACAATTGCTTTTGCGTACATATTACTCTTATATTTAATATTGAAAAATGATGTGAATACAACATTTCTTGTCAAAATTTCTGAAGTGTTATTTGGAAGTATTAGCAGTTTTATCGCCAAATGTAATTGTAATTGTCTTGTCGCACTCATTTCCGCTCCCACTTTAATTTCAATTATAAGCATGTAAAAAATCAATGCCATAGGTGTTAATATGATGGAAGTCAAAGTTTAAGGGAAATTGAGTCTGAAAGATTGTCCTCTTCATTTTAAACTTTCAATACAATTACATTTAAACTTACAAGCATTTATTATATCTCTAATTTTTTGTATTATACTTTTCATCTTTCGAGAATCAATTTAGAAAAACTTTAGAAGTACTTATTATATCTCAAATTGTTGTATACTTTTTCATCGTTGGAGAATCAATTAAAAGAACTTGTAAGGAATGCAAAAATTGATTATTCTTTTCATAAATGTTACGTACAAACTTAGGAACTAAACCAAAGGTACTGCAATTTATATATTTCAAAAAAAAAAAAAAAAAATCACATTGGGGAAAATAAATCTTGTGAACGTGAAAATTAATAGTAATAATTTGGTAACGGGGAGTATATTCTATAGTCCAAGAAAATTATCTTACTTTTGTAGTATGAGCCAACAAAAAGTCCTAACTTGTAATCTAAACGAAAAATTCTTTGTAGTCAAAATGGATTGTCCTTAACCCCCCCGGCTTTCTGGCATTATAAGCAAATTATATATCAATTGCATTAGTGTGGAATGATGAATTTGAGGTCTCCTATTTCCAATTCAACTTTGATTTTCTTTTTTGGGATCAATTTCCAACAACGAAAGATATAGAAACTTGACTGGATTTTCTCGTTGACTTAAGACTTTGAATTCAGAACAACGCAAACTTAGAAATATTCACACTCTCTCAAATTTATGAATAATCATAAGGTCCCTGAGGGTAAAGGGAGATACCAGAGTTGGCCGCTTGATTTGCTTATCATAAATTCGGCCCTTCTCTGCATCCCTCGCATAACGGGAGCTTAGTGTACCGGTCTGCCCTTTAAACTCGACCACATTTTACGCATGCTGTTACTACGTGAAATGGAGGAAAATGAAAAGTTGAACAACACTCTTTTTATAAAGAAACTTTGTCCCTCATTAATTAAAGAGAGAAAAGTTACCGTGCTTAAAGAAAAAGGTCCAAAAGTACTCTTAAACTGTTCCGAATAGATCAATTCTACCCTTAATTACGTCTTTGGCTTAAAAGTGCCTTCCAACTAGCCAAATAAGTCAAAAATACCCTTCATGATGGTTGCATCAAAACAAGAAAAAATGGGCTTTTACCCTTGTACAATTCGAAATGGGGCACTTTTGCCCGCCTTCTTTTAGTTTTCTAGGTTTAGGGTGGGGTGGGGTGCGGGGGGGGGGGGGGGGGGGGGGGTTTGAGGGACAAGGAGTTGAATGTGTAAGGCATTTTTTTTTAATTTTTCACCCGGTGTTCGGTACCCGCATTAGGTTCCCGACTATATCCAGATTCACACAGCATAGGGCCCATTCAGGGCAAGCGCTCTCTACCAAGAATATTTTCATATACAAGGCTCGAACCCGAGATCTCTGGTTAAGGGAGGAGCAGTCTTATCCGCTACACCACATCCTTTGGTGGTGAATGTGTAAGACATATAATACTAACAACATAAGACAATAAATAGTATAAACAGTTCCCATTTAAACAAATAAAAGTTATGACGTATAATTTTTTTCCTCAGGTTCCTTGTGCATTAGATATGTGTTGTTATTTCTAAACATGATATCATGCACCTTTTCTTACGTAACTATTTAAAAAAATTGTTTTTCTATATTAATAACTAGTATACGTACCCGCGCGATGCGCGGTTAGTGATTAAACCTAATCATGATTTCAAGATTCAACTTGTTGTAAAATAATATTATTAAGTTTAGTTGAGCGAATGCTAATAGTCAATACTAATGAAAAACAAACCAAAATATTAACTTAGTTCATTATCTAAGTTGAAACCATAACTTTTATCATTTTTTTATTTTTTTATTTTACAAATTAATCGAAATCATAAATATCCTGTCAAATCCCTATTATCCTCTTGTAGGAATTTGTTTACAATAATACTTTTAGTTAATTTTTTATTTAGTGTTTTACCTATAACCCAAATAATAATTTTGAACTACTTATATTTTTGTTTTCAATATGATATTTAAGTTTGAATTGTTGATATTACCTATACAAGAATTTAAATTATATATTTTTTTTATTCAATATCTATTAAGATTTTAGTTAGATGACCTGACCCAAAGAGTATGTTTTTTCTGATCATAATTCAAAGACTTTCTCATATCAAATTTAAATATGCCTTATCCTTTCTATATTTATTTATACGCTCTAATTTTTTATTTATATACTTTATCTTTTTCTTGTTCCATATTTATTGTGTTAGCATTCATGAGTACTTAATCATGCGATTGTTTATTAGTTTTCTACTTGTGTCCTTGCTTGTAACTCCTCTTTTAATATAATATAATAAATATTCAATACTCCTTAAATCTAAATTAATTTTAAAGACTCAAAAATTGCTTCACTATTTAAATTTATAAAAGAAATATTATTTTTACAGCTATAAATAATCAAATCAATCCAAATTTGCGATAGACCTAAGAATATTGGTGGTATCTCAACGTAATAATTTAACAATCTCTTAGAAGGCCTTTACTTGATTGCTTGAACTTCTTGTAACTTATAGACAGAGATTTGATTTTATTATTATTATTATTATTATTATTATTATTATTATTATTATTATTATTATTATTATTATTATAACGCTATTTTAAAATACTGTGTCAAAATTATATACCACATGAAATAAAATTCCCCTTCTAACTTCCCAACAATATTACAAAATAATTGGTATATTATTTCTCATTTTAGCCTCGTATCGCATTCTTATGCTCAAATCAAAATTAGAACTTTTTCTTAGGACCTTTGGTAAGCTTGAACTATTACATAAAGAATCTCTGTATAATCTAGCCCAAAACAGTAAGCATTTACTCCCTCCATTCATTTTTTGGAGTAAGATTCGAAGTGCTCATAAGATTAGAAGTGCTCATCGTGCTAAATAGGCCGTGTCATAAAGTTTTGAGTCCTATGTTAGACATACATCAAGGTTGGAAGTTGGAAGTACAACAGGCTGTGATTAAGAAGTCGACAAAGGTTCGTCGAAAGTTAAATTTCGAAGTCCATTAAATATGACCAGTTTCCTCAGAGCTTTACTCCTATATGCTTAGAGTTACAGAGTGATCCACCTATCAAATTAAAGGACATTAATAATATGTTTGAGTTTTAATTACTTTATTTTATTTTTGAACTAAATTCAACATATAGATATCTTGAAAGTATCTCGACCACCCTCTTTGTACATTTTATTTTCTTGTATGATACTTTAATTGTTTTTTCTTCTTATTATGTTATAAAACTAAAAAATATCATATTTAAATTTTTTATTTGAGTTCATATAAAGTACCAAAAAAAAAAAAAAAGTATATCTTGAAAGTATCTCTATCACCCTCTTTGTACATTTTATTTTCTTTTATGATACTTTTATTGGTTTTTCCTTCTTATTATGTTACTAAAACTAAAAAATATCTTATTTAAATTTTTTATTTGAGTTCGTATAAAGTACCAAAAAAAAGTAATTTTATTATCTTGTTTAAAATCTAACAATAATTATAATTATTATTTTGTTTTATATTGCAATAAACAACAAAGTTTTTTGTCGCTTTTAATTTCATTCTGAATTATGATATTAAACTATCATATACGGAAAAAAATTATGTTTTAAAAAGTTTATTCTGTTGCTAGAATTTTTTTTTTTTTTACTCAATTAATTATAAGATAATAGTCATATGGTGTCCTCCACATTATAACTCTTTCTTATTATAATTTAAAAATTATGATCATAAATTCAAATAAGTGTTCTCATTTGATATTTTTTCTCCTTTTGTTCCTTAGTTATCCTTATTGCGTTATAATTCTTTTACCTTTGCGATATGTCTTTTTATTAGCTCGCAAATTGATTTATGGTGTGTTTAGCCAAGCCTTTGACTATTTTTTTTTAATACTAACAAAAACATACAAAATGACAAAACTCTAAAGTACCTTTTCAAATAAAATAAGTTTATGTTTGTAGGATGAATCTGCAAATTTTCGCTTTTCTCCAATAGTAGAAAAAGATATTAATCTAACATTTTTTTCTTGTAATGAAACACCTCTAATATTTTTTAAAATAGTAGTTTTTTATCAAGTGAATAAAAGTAAAGTTACTTTCTATAATGTAATTTTGACGGAGAATGATGAAGTAACATAAATATTGTATTTACGTGAGATTCTTGAGCTTTTTGAGATTAAAAATTATTATATCATAAAAAATAGTGCAACAAAAATGACTTGTAGATGAAAATAAATTTGAACCCTCAAAAAGATTTATATTTGTATGATACATTGTTCGTAGAGGAAATACCATCGCTAAAAAAATATCATTCATATGTGCAAAGCTCGTTTGGCGATATACTTGCTCATATGCCTTCTAGAACACATATGCTTAAATTGTATCCAATTTACCTTTGTTTTCTTTTATTTATTAGATTAGATCGCATATATATATATATATATATATATATATATATATATATATATATATATATAGAGAGAGAGAGAGAGAGAGAGAGAGAGAGAGAGAGAGACACACGAGGAAAAGACATACATGCAATTATAATAGCAATATAAAATAAAATCAAACTGGAGAACATAATACAAATAAAATTTTATTTGCACAGCGTTACTGATATAGTGAAAAAAGGACTCTTATACATTCATAATATTTTTCACACTCATTCCTTGCTTGATTGATTTGGCAAAACTCCTCCATATATTTCGGTTCTTCATCGTACTTGTTCATTTTTCCGATATTCATTTCGAATTTGTGAGATATTTATATACATCGGATCTATTGGAACTTCAAATTCCTTAGTTACACCTGTCATAAAAGATGAATGTAATGTTAATTGTAAACAACTACGAAATAATAACAATAATAAAGTTAAATTAAGCATGAAAATATACCTTGAATATTAATCAGAGAAATTTGATGTGCATAACCTATAATCCTTTTACCCATTATAGAAATCTTTGTACAACAAAAAAACATAAGCGGAAGTATTCTTCTTTGTTTAATTTACTACGAGCATAGTATTTTGAATAAAAAGAATATAAGAGGCATAAATATGACCTTATCAGTACTAAATAATGGGAATTAAAACATCTTTCCGCTATCCTACATAGTATATATGAATAGAATAATATTATGACGTGTAGAAATAATCAAATTCTCTTGAGATAAACAAAAGTTAAATTTGAAAATAATTTAGCAATAGAAGAGAACAATCTTACATAGATTTATGTGTCATTAAAGGAGTATATATAGTAAGAGGTTAAGAGCTGAAACTTCATGCCAATTTAATTGCATTTAAATTCAAAATCGAATACTTATCAGTTAGTTAAACAATATCTATTTGATAAGTTAGGATTCTAAATTATTGTTATCATATAATTATATATTTGAGTTTGAAAATGATATTTAAATTGGTTATCCTTATCTTATAATTACATATTATGTTAACTTCTTTTTCGAATTAGAGATAGGATATAGGATAAGTACCTTTTTTTTTTTTTTTTTTTTTTTTAGCTGAATGGGATAAGTACTTCATAAGTGATGGACTTGTAGTCACTATCAACTATCAGGTTTGTTAGCAATTTAAACGGACTTGAACTTTTGAATAATTTTAATTCTGGCATTAAACATTTTTAAGACATTAAATCTCATATTGCGTGTATTTTGTTACACTTTGAATCTTAACTTTTTTTCCTAATTGATTGAATTTTTAGTTAGTTCAGAAAATTAAATCTATTAAATTTGAATATATTTTATAGATAAACATTCTTTTAAAACATACAAAATGCAGAAATACACATATATATCTGAAAGAAATTGATATGAGTACTAAATTAGTTGTTAGCTTGCAATTCCATTGGTTAACAACTTAATATTCAATATCATTAACCGAATGAGTTTTTAAATGTGCATAGTACGAATAATTTCTTTTTAATGTGTTTTTTTAATGTCTCTTGTTATGATAGATAATTTTAATTAGCTAGCAACTAAATATATACCGTTAGAATTAAACATCTACTACACTTGAAATAACCATATATATACTATATATATTCATAAAAATATAAGCATTAGATTATTCCTGATAGCTTTTCTTGCGTATAAGATTGTTCCTAATAGTTTAATTGTAAGCACTGAAGTGACATTTGTTGCCCATTGTTTTCATAAAGCTTGATTTATTAGAAATATATAAAGTAAATTGAACTATATAAAAAACTCTAGAATTGTGCGTAGGGTTCGTGCTAAAATGTATAATTAGGATGTGACTACACAGACTCAAGATAAAATCACTAAAGCAAATGCGATATCCGGACAATAATTCTTAGAAGAGTTTCTAAGAATTTTCTCAACATGAAAGAAGTGGAACCTTGACTGTTCTTAGACCCAAAGACTTGACAAAATTTGAGAAGACAAAAAATACACCAAGTCCTGCAACCGTAAATGTGGTGGCAAAGTTATTCCTCTAATCAGTCCAAAGACTTTTCAAGTTTTTCTTGTACTAAACGGATGTACACTAGCTAGCTACATTGAGAATTTTTGCATGATTAGCATATTTTCTCAACATGAAAGAAGTGGAACCTTGACTTTTCTAGCCCCAAAGACTTGACAAAATTTGAGAAGACCAAAAATACACCAAGTCCTACAGTCGTAAATGTGGGAGCAACGTTATTCCTCTAATCAGTCCAAAGACTTTCCAAGTTTTCCTTCTACTAAACGTGTGTACACTAGCTACATTGAGAATTTTGACGTGATTAACATAGTTTATAATTGATTCTAATATTATATAAATCTAAGTTTGAAAACATTATCTTTCAATTCAAAAACTTTATCTTTAAAAAAATGATATTTCAGTTCAAATGAAAAAATAGATAAACATAAATATTGGTAATATTTGTTTTTAAATATTTAGCTTTAGATTCAAATTTGAATCTTTATATTTCAATTATCAATTCAAAACTTGTATTACAATTCTTATTAACTTTGTTCTAATTCTCATTGATTTTGTCTTAAAATTGCCAAGTGGCTTGTTATTAGCTTGCCACTTGGCTTAATCATATTGCTTGCACCTCTCCTATTTTATATATATAGATAATAGATATATTTTACTAATGGAAAAGGGTCATATTTGCTCCTTTATTATCGAAAATAAGCTATATTTGTCCTCTAAATTTTCAAAAAATATACCACTACTATCATACTTTAGAGCTATATATACCCCTCACCCGTTAAATTAGCTATATTTACCCTCTCACCCGTTAAAACTTCTTTTTCAGCTTTAATGCTCTTATTGAATGAATAAACTTGCCCTATTGTTAACCGTAAATAATTAATTGGGACAAGGGAGTATATAACTAGCATACTTTTCAAACGTTACCAAAATGAAATACTCCCTCCGTTCACTTTTACTTGTCTAGTATTCTAAAAATAGATTCCACTTTTACTTGTTACTTTTAACATATTAAGAGAAGACAATTTTTTTTTTTTCAGTTTTACCCATAGTATTAATTACTCACTTCAAATCATTTTTCAAATCCAACAAAAATATGCATCAATTAATATGGGTACATTGGTAAATTATGTACTTCATTTATTATTTATTAAACGGCGTGAAAAGTCTAAAGTATACAAATAAAAGTGAACGGAGGAGTACCTATGTAAAGGACTTGCTAGAGAAAAGTAGAAAGGGCCAACCAAAGAGTGTAAAACCAAAAGTGTTTTTTTGTCACGACCCAAATCATGGATCATGCGGGCACCCACACTAACCCTCCCTGGTGGGCGAACCCTTCAGATAACTACCTTAATTTGATACAACATGCGGAATAAATACTGTTATTATAAGAAATTCCCAAAATCTGGTCTAGACTCATACAAGAGCTTAAGAAGTTTACAATTTGAATAGATAACGGACTCAAATCGGATACGACTTGTTTAAGGATAGAGAACAACGAAATCTAAGGAGAGACTACCGGGTTGCAATAGCTCACCCAAACATCTTTGACGAATGCCTCGAAACGGTCGTGAGACTCCGAACATTACACGAAAATAACTCTACACTCCGGAAGGAGTGTAGCAAAGAGTAGTATGAGCACAACACTGAGGCTCGTAGGTATCATAGGCCGACAATGGTTAGTTCACGCATATAAACAAGAAGCAACTAACAAGTAAGCAGATAAGTAATCAAACACGGTCACACATCTAGCCGCACGAGAAAGTCTTGCATTAACGATAGTCACGGGGGATCTCAATATCTCGGATTATAAGCCTAGGGAGAATTCTATAAACCTCGATTCCATCCGACCTTTAAAATAATACTCACAAACAACAACTCGGTAATTCACAAATCAAGAATCAATCGAGAGAATGTGCCATGCAATGACATGAATGACCATTCAAATGAGTGCTATGCAATGCAATGTCGTGCTATGTAAATGTTATGCAATGCAGTAGTCACCTCTCTCCACTCCCGTACACACATGCTATGGCAATGCCTCATAGTCATGACCCATGGGGGACCCGCGAAGTCCATGTACCCTCGCTCCGGAATATAACCTCGGATCGAGCACACTCTCACGATCCAGACAAAGACCTTGGGCATCGGACACTCCATCGTTCCCGACAAGAAACCTCGGGCAACAAACACTCACAATCTCTGCGAGAAACCTCGAGTCTCTCTGTCCTCTCAATCTCGGCGAAACCTCGGGTCTCTGTCGTTGTCACTCACAATCTCCGGCAGAAACCTCGGAGTCTCTCAATCACTCTCCTCACCAATATAACAACATAAGAGTAATATGAAAGCATGTCATGCATGATATCAGTCTCAACTATATCACGATATGCAATAAACGAGTACAAGTCATATTATTGCCCACGGCTCAATCATCAATATTACCCTTCCCTTTCATAAGGTGAGGAGCTAGTATGTGATAAAGATACAACTAGGTGATAATTACATCACATAGCACATAGAATATGGGATGCATGCCTCGCATGGAATCAACCTCAATAATCGCAATCATAGGTTCCATAGATTCATACTAGGAATTGCAATTCAATATTCAATTCTCGATAATAACCTTCCTCTTCCATATGACCAGTGGGATAACAAGAGAGAGAATTATATCAAATACATGAAATCACAATACAATGACAGCTCACATAACAATATCGTAATAATGGCGACGAGCCCACATATATGATATCACAATAATGGCGACAAGCCCACATACTTGATATCACAATAATGGCGACAAGCCCACATAACAGTTGGTAATACCAACCTAGATGGAATTTACCTCCACACCATGCCCGAAGGCCTATCATGCTTTCCCCGTCAATCACTACTATTTACATACGTTTCGCTAACCGGAGTCTAGACATAAAGTAAACCGTAACCTATCTCAATGCCGAACAGGTGTCACGAACTTTCACGCCAAAGCTTTTCCTTCGAAGTGCTTCCGATCGGACCAGGTCTTTAGTGCTTATTCGTCACACAATATGTGTACGCTACCCAATAATACTTTAACCTATATTAAGACGCCAACAACTATGGTTAAGCTACGGGGAGATTCAAACGTATTCTAACGTTAGTAACTCCTTTCTAGATGTTTAGGCGATGTTTTCTCTTGTATCTAAACCAACCACATACTACCGATACAACATCAATAATTATGTGTTCAATACCAATCCGGACAGCCCACACAATATTCTAAACAACCCACATTCATAACATGCAATAACGATTCACATACGGTTTCGACATCCTCAAGTTACTTTTATTAGTTTGTAGCCTTAACGTTTGCATGTAACAACTTATAACAGCCCATCCAACATACAATATGATGTATACTCTTAACTTATAATTATTCTTTCCAACTTAATGAAAACACAAGTCCAAAACAGTCCACTACCACAACATGTCCAAAACGATCTCTAACCGACAACATAACGATGTTCGGAATTCTTGCAAACGTTTACGAACATACTAAGCCAACCACATGCGATTTTTATACATCATTTCATGTCTTCTTTTCATATAATTTCAGTAAGTTATGACCAGCTATCCACACGACAAGTACAACATCAATTCATACGCAACTACGCTATATCGTCATTTTTATAATCCTTATAACAACTCACAAATGACTTTAGTTTCAACTCCAACCATTAAACACCTTCATTTCCATCATAAAATTCATGATAATAACAATCAAAATATCAAGTAAAAACAGTTCACTAACTTCTTCACAAAACAGTCCACACACGGCTACACCATGCTTCAACATCGCTCACATAAAATCATAGATTCAACCATTTTCATACTAACATAACTTCACCTTTAACCTTCCAATTCTTTTCATTCTTTTTACCATGAGATCTATGATAGTAACAACCATATTTATTAAAGAAAATCAGTCCATTAATTCCACCAAAACAGTCCCTACGGCCAACTAACATTCCAACACCAACTTTCATGATTTTATACATGCGATTCATGTTCGTCAAGTTACAACCATACTTCAACATCAACACATATAACCCCATAACTACCATCATGTTCCAACATCAACACACCTTATTTCATGCATACAACTTATATTCACACATCTACATCACCCTTAATACATGAAAAGAAAGTTAGATCTTACCTTGACAACTTGACTTTCTACTTGGCTAGAGTTGGTGACTTGAGATGGAAATGGTTCTTGTTGCTCCAAATACTATCTTCACGTTTTAGGGACCTTCTAAAGGGTTGAAACACCTTGGAAAATAATTTTTGGATCAAGACTCAAAGAGCTAAATTTCAGCCCTCTTGGCCGAATGGCTCTCTCTCTAGGCTTAGGTTTTCTTTCTTTGTGTTGTGTAGTTGAAATGAATTGTGATGGCTGATTTCTTGGTCATTATTTGGTTCAACTTTGATGCCTACAAGTTGGTCACATGCTCCACTTATGGCATGATTCATTCCATTAACTTTACACTTTAAATTTCCTAATTTGTTTTCTACAACTTTAGGCCAACCTCACCTTCTTGTTTCTCCTTTCTTCTTTCTTTTCAATTGTTTACAAGACAATCTTATGTGTGTTGAATGATTCATGCACCACCCTTTGTCTATTGTAATCATGCCAAGATGGATGAGCAATATTTAATGTGAAATGATCCCTCCACCATGTTATGTCCTCCTAAAACAATGTATACTTTCATAAAGTAGTGGATGCTCAAATATTCAATTGTATGCTTCAACTTTTTCTCCTCAAAATTTTCAGCCCCTTGGCCGAACCTCACCTTGGTTATGAAGTGTATTTTAGTTGTCCACAATATAATGAAAGTGTAGTGGATGAATCAACATTTAATTGCCCATTTGTATGTCTTCCATTAACCTTATTTTAGATGACTTTGAGTCATCTTTATACCTTGGATGTTGATGCTCTTGTTGGCTCATTATTTTCACCAATTTTTACTTAACACCACACTTAAGTAATTCCTAATCTCCAATAACATTCTTGTACTAAGAAAAATTTGTAACCGATTAGTTCTAGTTTAGAAATTAAAATCCGAAGTTTCTATCTCACGTTGATTCTTTCGCGAATAACTCGACGTATAAAAATACGGGATCTAACATTCTCCCCTCCTTTAGAACATTCGTCCTCGAATGTCAAATGAGGACTAAAACTCGTCAATTAAATAACCGAATCACCCGTTATCGCAGACTATAGACAGCAAGATTAGACCACGAAAAGGGTGTTTTAGGAATATTAGGCCTAAAAGTGCTAAACGACCAAATGGGTCGTTACATTTTTAGTCCTAATCACAAGTCAAAATGAACTCTTTGCACAAGAAGTCAACAAACCATTGAAGTTCACTTCTTCTCTAGTAATAATTTATAGTCAACAAGAAGATTAATCTTGCTTACACACGGAACCAACTTATAAGAAAAATTAAAGAAAAAAAGCAGCTTATGGCCTATATATGCGTCCATCGTATTTAGCTAATTTACCATCTTCAGAAAATAGAGCAGTCAAGAAGCACAAGAGAATTTATTAAAAACCATGGCCTTTTATCTTGATAAGATATTTCTTCTCCTATTTCTCTTCATACTGAGTTCTCCCTCAAAATCAGATGCCACTAAATATCACAATAATATGACAGATAGGCAAGCACTCATTGCCATTAAGGATGAAATAATTGATCCCTTTGGATCTTTGAGTTCATGGAATGAGTCCGTTCCTTTCTGCCAATGGCATGGGGTGGTATGTGGAACGCGACATCACAGAGTCACTGAACTAAACCTTCTTGACAAGAAGCTCGCGGGTGTGTTATCACCCTCTGTTGGAAATTTGAGCTTCCTTATACGACTAGATATCGGAAACAATAGCTTTTCTGGTAATATCCCTTCGGAAATAGGTCGTTTGAGAAGATTGCACTATCTACATTTGTATAACAATTCATTCCATGGTGAGATTCCTGTCAATCTATCGCTTTGCAGTAACCTCATTGAGTTATTTGCTTTCAAGAACAATCTTGTAGGGGCGCTTCCGAAGGAGCTTGGCTTTCTTTCCAAACTCAAAAACCTTGCTTTGAAATACAATAAATTGACTGGTGAAATCCCAAAAACTTATGGGAACTTGTCGAGTCTCTTGGAAATGAATCTCTTGGAGAATGACCTTGTGGGTAACATCCCTGATGAGTTAGGGAAACTAAAAAGTTTGAGAATATTTGATGCGGACATCAATAGGTTATCTGGTACAATTCCGAGCTCACTATTCAACCTTTCCTCCTTGAAAGTCATTGATGTGTCCGTTAACCAACTTGAAGGTACTCTCCCTTGGGATTTAGGCATCAACCTTCCTAAGTTGGAGTGTCTCAGCATTAGTGAAAATCGATTCAGTGGGATGCTTCCTAATTCACTATTCAACCTCTCAGGACTGGAGTACCTTATTGTTGGCGGCAATAACTTTGGAGGAGAGGTTCCTAGGGTTGATAAGTTGCATAATCTATATTTCTTAGGCATGGATAATAATCAGTTTGGGAGTACTGACAAACCTGGTGATGACTTGAGCTTTGTATCTTCCTTGACCAATGCAACTAACCTGACACATCTATATCTGCAAAATAATGCTTTTGAAGGGACATTTCATGAGTTTTTCAGCAACCTCTCAAATGATCTTGCCTTTGTTGACTTGTCAAACAATCGGCTTTCTGGACATATCCCGGTAGAGATTGGGAAATTTGTCAACTTGGAAGAGCTTAGGCTGAGCGGAAACCAACTAACAGGTATCATCCCACCGACTATTGGGAAGCTTTATAAGCTAAGATATTTGCTCTTGTCCCAAAATAGAGTCTCTGGAATTATACCCTCATCCTTTGCAAATCTGAGCCTTTTATCAGAATTAAATCTTGATCATAACAATCTTAGAGGTAGAATACCCTCAAGTGTTGCAAAATGTCAAAGTTTGCTGTATCTTAACCTGAACCAAAACAATTTAATCGGTTCAATACCCAAAGAAATGTGTCTCCTCTCTTCCTTAGTTGTTCTAAGCCTTTCTAGTAATAACTTGACCGGCACCCTTCCCAAAGAACTCAATAACCTTAAGAATCTGGTATCGTTAGACGTCTCTTTGAATAGTCTAACTGGGGAAATTCCTAGTACACTTGGAAGTTGTGTGACAATTGTTAACTTAACAATGAAAAGAAATTTATTTCACGGGCCTATTCCTTCCACTTTCAATTCACTAAGAAGTCTTCAAGTTTTAGATCTTTCTCATAATAAGCTGTCAGGTACGGTTCCAAAGTACTTGGAAGGCTTTGACTTGCATCTCTTAAACTTGTCATTTAATGATTTTGAAGGTGCCCTTCCAGAGAGAGGCATCTTTGAGAATGTGAGCCTAGTTTCTTTAGTCGGAAATCCTAAAATTTGTGGTGGTGTGCTTGGCCTGAAACTTCCCAGTTGTAACTTTAGTCATTCAAAGAATCATAACTTTAAACTTGTGATTCTAGTTATATTGGGAATTTGGGGCCTAGTTGTTATGGTTGGTTCCCTTCTCTTCTATCGATTCGGAAAGACCAAAAGAACATTTCCTTCTTTAGATAAAGATCTAAACCCACTCATGTTCATGTCCTATCAAAGTATACTCAAAGTGACCAATGGGTTTTCTGTGAGCAACTTGATTGGTGTTGGGAGTCATGGATATGTTTATAAGGGAAGTTTAGAAACAGATGGTAAGCATGTTGCTATAAAAGTGTTGAATCTTTTACAGCATGGAGCTATCAAAAGTTTTATAGCAGAATGTGAGGCCCTGAGAAATGTTAGACATCGGAATTTAGTTAAGCTACTTACTGCATGTTCTGGTGTTGATTATGGTGGCAATGATTTCAAGGCTTTGGTTTATGAGTTTATGGACAACGGAAGTTTGGAGGACTGGTTGCATCCAGATAATTCAAGAGAAAATGTCCAGCAAAGAAGGTTGGGGCTTCTACAACGGCTCAATATTGCTGTTGATGTTGCTAGTGCGATCCACTATCTTCATAATGATTGTCAAATATCAATAGTTCATTGTGATCTCAAACCTAGCAATGTTCTCCTAGACAATGAATTGGTTGCCCATGTTGGGGATTTTGGATTGGCAAGATTCCTACATCTGACTAATAAAACTACTTGTAGAATTCAGACAAGCTCTACAACTTTTAAAGGATCTATCGGCTACACAGCTCCAGGTAATTTCACATATCATCCATGATCATATTCCATAAATAATTAAGTGTGAAAATATTAATTTTGAATGTGGTTTAAGGTCACAACTTGAGGATTAAGCTTTTAGATTATCGCACATTGTAGCAAAATACTACTTTTGGGGCGACTGTATGATAGTCCCCTGATACATTTCTGTCTTCCCCTCCTATCAAAATGAAAAGAAACAAGAAAAACTAGATTAGTAAATTAATCCTAATGATGTTGTAATAATTTTTGATATATTTTCATTGTAGAGTATGGAATGGGAAGCGAGCCATCGACGCATGGCGATGTGTATAGTTTCGGCGTTGTGTTACTTGAAATGTTAACCGGGAAAAGGCCTACAGATGACATGTTCGATGGTGATTTAAGCCTTCATGATTTTGTTAGGAATGCCATGCCTGATGGAACACTTGAAATAGTAGATCCAATTCTTAATTTGGAAGAGGAAGAGATAAGCCGAGAGAGCCCTCGAATTCCAAGTTTCATAAGAAGGCAAAAAATGGTAGAGGGTTTAATCTCCTTGTTTGGAGTTGGAGTTTCTTGTTCAATGTATGATTCATATAAAAGAAAAAACATCAAGGAGGTGGTCAGAGAGTTGTGCTATATTAGAGATTCTCTTGTTAGTTGTACATGAAATAGTTAATACTTTTTTTTTAAAAAAAAAAATAAGGTTGAAATATATTATTCTCATGAATAATATGAATATAATGTTTTGCTTATTTAACTCGTATTTGTTCTCATCAACATATAAAACTTTTATTTGTTGACTAGATGAGTGATTGCCTGTGCTAGGAACGGGCCAAACATTGCAAGTAGCTATGTAATCTTTTTTTCTTCTTTTAACTAATAATAATCTAGACAAACTATGGTGATACGGTACAAAGAATTGTGGGACATGCTTGGTATACGTGAAATACTTGTATGGAGATGTTTAACTGATAAAATACTCAAGATTTGACTTTCTAAGATGCACTAGTAAAGACTGCATAATATTTTCTTCAATCCCAAAAGCTCCTCTCTTAACATCACAAAAGCTAGAGGATCGGAGTTTAGCCGCTTACTAAGCAATTGTTCTATACGGCCAAGTAACCAAATCTCTAAAGCCTCACCAATAAATAACCTGAAAAACCATATTGCATTATTTGGGGTCCGGTATGGAGGAAAATATTTTTCATAAGACGTTTTTCAATTTTTTTCATGTTCGGTTGGTCAAAGCTTTTTTGAAAAATATTTTTCAAGGAAAACAAGTTTGCGCATAATTACTGCATAAACGGAAGAAGCTTGGATGATTTGGAGGCTCCAAAGCTCGACAATTGGATAGTCAGGAAGATCTTTGTCCAAGAAGGTGAGAAACAGGAGGCCCAAGAATGCCATATTATGATTCTTGAGAACTTAGCTGAGTCTAATAGCTAGTTAATTTGTACATAACACTTACTGGTTGAATTAAAAAAATTTCATTTGACCAAAAAAAAAAAAAAGTAATCTTCTATAAGAGTTCTTTAATTATTTTGGAGTAAATATTTATATCACCCTCCTATGATTGCATTAAAAAAAAAACAAGTATAGGTATCCGCGCTATGCACGGATTGTTTTGAAGAAAAAAGAGTGAAGAGAGACAATAGAAATATATGTCTATGAACCATGTATAACATACAACAGATTTTATATTCTCATTTTTTTTGGATCATTCTTATTACAAATTAAGATTTTTGAAGATATATGTAGCTGCTACTGACCATTTCTTCAAACAATATACAATCTTTAATACTTCAGGGATCAATATCACAATAACATGATGCAACACAAACCAAACAACATAAATGCTAGGATTGTTTTTTTTGGGGTAAAATATGCTAGAATATCTTGATGGTTCCTTAAGATATAGAATTTCTTTTACTCGTTTAACTATATTTTTATTTAATCTTTTGCTCAAAATTTATATCACAATTTTTATGGGTAAAAATCATTTTCCCCTTTCATTTTTTTAAAAAAAAAAAAATCAAACAACTTCCGCAACTTTGAACAATTGACGTCCCACCCCCAAAATCTCAATTGAACATTCTAAGTACTTTTTTACCCTCTAAGTTATTAATATTTTTCTTGTTTTAATTTTTCAATGTGATGATATTTTTTTCCTATATATATATATATATATATATATATATATATATTGGAAGCAAATGAATAAAAAATTAAATGAGGGAAATAACTCTCATCGTCTCACAAAAACAAATTAACTTTGTCCTATCAAATTTCTTCTACATTTAACTTAATTTATTTACAACCAATTCATGTTCAATTTTTTCTTTTTTAAGAATAATAATAATTTAAGTGAAGAAACTTGCACCTATATATTCATCTATGGGTTCTCTGTCGAAAACATCATTATACTCAATATTTGCATTTGTTGGTATCAGTTTGAGAGACATGAAAACTTTGTCCATCATGGAAGAAGATAACATCTCATCTCCGCTTTTGACCCCGTCACTTGTTGATAAGTTGGTATTTTACCAACTTATCTCTTCCTTAATCTCATATTCTTGCAATGTTTGTTTGAGAAAATAGTGCATTTAATGTCGTTTACTTCCATTTTACAGGTTTTATATGATTTAGAAGTGATCGGAAGAAACCAAGTGTAACGACCCGTTTAAAGTCGTTATATCAAATTTCCATAGAAATTTTGCCCATTTAGAGCATAATAATAATAATAATCAATAATTTTGATGCGAGGAGACCGTTGACACGCTTCTCGAGGTGTCTAGACTTTTCTCGGGCGTCTTTTTGTGAAATATAGGCTTTAAGCGAAAAAGAATTGACTCAAAGTTGACTTTTGGGTAAACGGACCTTTTTCGAAAATTCGTCGATTCCGAGAGGTCCGAATGGTCATTTAGAACTTCTGTGTATGTCTGATTCGGTTCCCACTGCACTCGGATGCATTTTAGGACTTGGGTTGGGAAATTGGAATTTAGGTATTGGGGGTTGACTCAGTCAACGAGACCTCCGTTGGAAATTCTGAGGCCACGAGCGCGTTTGTAGCGTATTTTTATGTGTGTCTATGTATGTGGAATGTGAGCAGATGGCCTCGAGAATTAGTCGAAAAATCGGATTGAAGTGTGAAAACTTGGTAAGTTTCATGTGTTATTCGGTGCACTAGACTGTAGACCGCGGGCATTACTTGCTAACTGCAGCGGTCACCTTGCCGCTGGAACGGTCCATGCCATTTGGGTTTGACCGCTGAGGACAAGCAATGGTTTAATTAGTATCTGATGTAATGACCCGCTTGGTTGTTATAGTCTTTCGACACTTTTTGACCTTTCCCCGAGCTTGGTAGCTCACTTTTGACCTGAGAGGACCGTTGACATGCTTCCCGAGGTGCTCGAAGTTGATTTGGGTGACTTTTTAGGAAAATCGGGCTTTAAGCGAAGAAGAGTTGACTCAAAGTCGACTTTTGGGTAAACAGGCCTTTTTCATAAATTCGTCCATTCTGAGAGGTCCGAATGGTCATTCAGAACTTGTTTGCTTATTTGGTTCGGTTCCCAATGTACTCTGGTGCATGTTGGGACTTGGGTTGGGAAGTTGGAATTGAGGTATCGAGAGTTGACTCGGTCAACGAGACCTCCGTTAGGAATTTTGAGGCCACGAGTGCGTTCGTAGCGTGTTTTTATGTATGTTTTCATATCCGGTATGTGAACAGATGGCCTCGTGAGATAATCAAAATTCGGGTTGAATTGTGAAAACTTGGGATTTTTCTGGTGTCTGGTGCCCGCTTTGGCGGTACCTTACCATCCTAGCGGGGCAACGCTCGGTCAGCCACCGAAGCGGCCGGTGTGATTTGCGCACGACCACCGGCGGTGCCGTTGAAACGGTCGCTAGTCGCGGGTGTCGGGCAGTTAATTCATTAAATGAAGTTTTAAAAGCCCTAAGTCCTTCGTTTATTACTATTCTGAAATCTGATCTATTGGGAGCAATTCTAGGTGATTATTGGAGGAAATTCTTAGTGGTAAATCCTACTATCTTCCTTCCAGTTCCATGATTTCATTATTATCTTAGGATCCCATTATCATTCTTCTTCTAGGTTTTGTAATCTTGAATTATTGGTTGGGTTAGCTTGTTTAAGCATTAAATTGATGATTAGAATCCTTTATTTCATGAATGCTTCCTAATTAGTGGCTAATTTACGGAATTGGAAGTTAGGGTTTATACCCAAATTTGGGGGTTTTGCCTAGAATTCGAATTTGAGTAAATTGTTGGTAATTCTAGCTTGATATTGATGGGAATTGATCACCTAGAGCTTTAATTTCATGTTGGAACCTTTAGATTCGTAATTTCACCCTTCTAGTTTGGGGATTTGGGTCTTGAATAGAAGTACGGTTCGTTTGATGTTCTTCTTGATTCGAATGCGCCTAGAATTTCTTTATCTCGAGGCTCAAAGGAAAGGGAAGTCTAAGGAGTGATTGTTGGTGATATTGCTGTTCGGCATTCCAGGTAGGTTACGGTTTACCCTATGGTGAGACTTCGTATAGCGAAGCATATATTTAGACGATATTGTCGGAGAATGCATGTAAAACTTCGGGTATGAAGTTGGGTTGGATATTGTCTTGGGTTGGGCCTTGTTGTGTGATTGGGGTTAGCCACCCCGTTGTGTGGTGACTTATCTTGTTCTATTATTGTTGGCCGATGCCACGAGGAGATTGTAGATCTTAGAGACTAGGGATATATCTTGATCATGATATTGTAGTATCTTACTTGTTGACGTTTGATACGAGGATAGTGTTCCATTATGGCTTATTGTGAAGTCTTTTCATGATATTGTTGGTGTGCCTATGCGTGGTACTTTTGATATTGATTTGATTATTGATATTGAACTCATACATTGCACGTATTCTCATCCTTCATGATATACTGTTGATACATTGATGATACTTGAGGAAACACTGTTATAAGCTGAGCTCAGTTGGATGAGAGTGACGTGAGGACCGATGTCTGATGTTTATCCCGAAATCGAGAATGAGTAGTAGCGATGTCCGAGGTTTGTTCCGGAATCGTGAGGATTGTTAGCGATTGCCGAGGTTGTTGCCGAAATCGTGAGGTACATGGACTTCGTGGGTCCCCTATGGGTTGTGCTGCCGAGATGTGATGTTCCATCATCAGAGTACATGTGTACGGTGCATATGCATTGCACTTATATTCCATACATTATTGCATTGCATGGTACTATAGCTTCTATAGTGATATTCTTATGATGTACTTGTGGTATACGGATTCGGATTGAATATATTGAGACTTGACACATTTGGGTTTAGACGCTATAACATAGGTGATGATGTGTACTTGGTTACTGGCTCGTGTTTGACTTATACCTTATTGATTTACCTGTTATCTTACTTTATTGCCTTGATATGTGTTAGCCAAACTTAGTCGGCCTATGATACCTACCAGTACTCGTTGTTTGTACTGACCTGCACTTGCTGCATTCTTTTATGAATGCAGAGTTCCAGGTGGGATCGACCTCTGCTTCTCGTGGCTGATAGTGGTTCAAGAGTTGCCGTTTAGAGTCTTATAGGGTGAGCACGAGGACGTCCGCTGCCTTGAAGATTCTTCTTTTATTTATGTCATACTTGATATTTCGAGATATATTCAAACTATTGATGTATTATTGTTATTTCCAGACTTGTAGATTCTAGTTAGTTGCTCTTGTATGGCTAGACAGATTTCTAGGGTGGTTTTGATGTATTTCCGCATTATCTATCTATTATTATGTCAGGCTTACGTATTTGTATCTCTTCCGCTTATTTTATTTATTTATTACTTCATGTCTTTAAGATTGTTGGGATAAGGGTTCGCTATCGAGGTAGGAAAGGTCGGTGCCCGCGTGACTTAGCTAAATTGGGTCGTGATAGATTCGGATACATGGTCAAGTTCAGTATCTAGTTATGGCCTAAGGACTCGATTATGTGGAGTCGCGATTAGACTCGGTTATTATGTGGAGTTGTGATTAGACTCATTATTGTGGGAGTTCATGAGAAATGGAAAATATAGTTCAGAGGGTTACATGATCTCCATGTTTTAGCGTTGGGTTGCTCGGAAGTGACAAAGTGCATTGATGGCTTAACAATAGAGGCTTGCTCGATGATATGATCAGTTTCGGAAAAAACTTCCGCATCCTCAAGGCTTTATGATGGTGTGCGTGACATTGGTGTACTAATGACGGGTCGACGATTGAGCAGCGGTAGAGTATTAGACGTCGGTATGGGAGGACAAGTGTAAGTTCGGTAATGACCATCGAATTGGGCAAACGTATTAGGATCGCGCGTAGTAAAGAAAGGAAGTTCACAATAAGGACATGAAGAAAGACTTTCGTGGAAAACATGTAGCGAAGTGAGACTTCATAGAATATCTTAGCCATGAGTACTTTTCGTGAGATTGGAAAGGGAAAAATTGGTATCTGACATGTTTGCCAGGATAAGGTTGCGACTGGTGCTAAGGGTCATTCTTGTTATGGGATCATTGGTGTTAAAGGACTACTCTGCTATGAAGAGAATGTTATGGGCACATCGATTGATCGATAAATTTGACTTAGTAATGGGCTTCTGAGGAGCTAGTTGTCACGACCCAACCCCGTAGGCCATGACTAGTGCCCGAGCTGGACACTCGTATACGCACCTGTTAGCTATAATCAATCCACAACTAAACATAATATGAAACTCACAAAACAGAACGTTATCTCAGAACTGCCACATATATGTATATCATCACAACCTGTCTCCTGAGGAGTCACAACCATCAACAGATAAACAGTACATGACATGTTTATTGTGTCATAGCGTATCGGGAACGTCCCGACTATATATACGCAAGCCGACAAGGCTGCCACTACGTACAGTATCCCAAGACATATATACACACGCAAGCCGACAAGGCTGCCTTCTGGTGGGAACGTCCCAAAACATAAGTCATGCTACACACGGTTGGACAACATCTATATACAACCCACACATATGTCTACGGACCTTCAAGAGTATCAACAAAGTGACATATGACGGGACGGGCCCCCGTACCGCCCCGGATAAACATATACATATATCAATAGATGCGGTGCCAAAAGTCTAGGCTCCGGAACAACGGAGCACTCCAAGGCGAGAAGTCCTAAGTTTGGAGGATCACCAAATCGAGTATCCGTACTGCCGCGGGCATGAAACGCCCCCCGAAGAAAGGGGGTCGGACGAAATATGTACCCAGTATATAAAGCATGAAATACATTAAGGAAAATCATAAGCTGAATAGAGGTTTCAGAGACAAGTATGATAATCAAGAAATCACCGTATTCGTGCCTTATGAAATAAAATCATGCATGACTATATCATATATCATATCCCATTATGGACTCGGTAATCATTATATACATGTATATCATACTCGGCCCGTCATGGGGCTCGGTGCCATCATCACATCATCATATCATCATATCATCATATATATATATATACCATACCCGGCCCTCTGAAGTGAGGACTCTGATGGGCTGTCTTGGTCGACGTACACGATAAACAT